>NW_024868080.1:185936-186218 GCF_013358625.1 Macadamia integrifolia
AAAAAAAAAAAAAAAAAAAAAACCTTTGAGATCTTTATTCCATATATTTTTAACCTCATTTAAGCTGCCATGTAATAGAATCAAGACCAAGAACATGCTTGCATGGTTTCTCTTCAAAATTTCTCTTTTATTAAAGTTTCTCAAGTCTCAATTAACGTGAACCAGCAGTATCATCCGTTTGGGGTGGGCTATGCTGGCCTACGTACAGGTGATAGTCAGATGGGATGGGGGCGGGGCGGGGCGGGGCGGGGCGGGGTGGGAGTAAGGGGATGGGGGGGGGGG
>NW_024868080.1:186238-187388 GCF_013358625.1 Macadamia integrifolia
AAAATATATACAAAAATTAAAATCTAAATTTGTTAGGTGAATACAAACAAAAATGAACGAAACATCCCCATCTCCGACATTACCATCAAAACCAATCATTTCAATTAAGAAAGAAGCATTGCTGTCCATTTCCATTTTGGGCTTAGATCAGGTGATTCTTCAGTCCTAGCTACCCATCAATTCTTTTGAATGATTCATCTCATCTGACCTTGTTTTGCTCTTTTTCATCTTCCACATGTTTTCTTAAGTGTCACAATAAGCTACCATATTTATCATAGTCTAGATCTATTTCATCTTTTTGAATCCAGCCTTTTGCCTACTTGAAGTGGCTAAAATACTTAAAATGACCAATAAGCTCAGCTCCCCCTCATGATGATAAACAATTAGGCTAGTATAATAAAAGAAATTCTTATTCGAAGCATTCTACATTAACCTACGACTAATAAACAATTAAGGTAGGAGAATACATTTTCGGTTTAAGAATTTCTAACTTTTGATTCCTAGAGTAGATGGGTCAGTGGAGAAGGGACAGGGCTACCTTAGAAAATAGAAGAGGGGGAATGTTTCCACTCCTGATTCCTAAAGCGGCTGGTTAGCTCTATATAGAGTATCAATAGAATATTACTTACCAAAAGAAAAAAAAAAAAATGTAACGTGAGTAATGCTGTCCATCTAGTGTTTTCCACACCAAGACACAACTCATGTTTTTAAGGGGTAGGAGTGTCTTTTCATTGTCCACTGAAAACAGGGGTTGTGTCAGGACACAAGAATGCTAAATGGATGAAATTGTTCATTCTCCCAAATGTAATTAAATCTTCTTTAAGTTTACTAGGTGGATTAACTTTCAAAGGAAAAAAAAAATTCTAATCACATAGGTTTTTTGGTAAGATAATCACATTGGTTGCACATATAATAATGGTTTGAGATTCTATCAACTAGAAGTAAGACGTGGTAAATTTGACCGTTTGGTATTTAAAAAATTGTCTAGCTTGATCACATGTCAAATTTCAATCATTTACTTCTCCATCCAATGTAATATTCTCCTATCTACATATATGCAATCCTTTTTTTTTTTTTGCTAAGAATCAGAATTGTATTAAAATGAGAATGAAAAGAGAAATAATAGAGTTATATGCAACCCATTTAGTCC
>NW_024868080.1:189415-217767 GCF_013358625.1 Macadamia integrifolia
GTGCACGAAAGTTCTCGTCAACGAAATCCACCACGTTCCGAATGGCTGTGAACTGTCGTCATCGGGTGGAGCCACGTGTTGATCCGTACTACTTCGGTAATGCAATCCAGAGCATCCCGACCGTTGCTTCAGCAGGGGAGATATTATCGCATGATTTACGATGGTGCGCCGCTTTGCTACACCGAAATGTGGTGGAATTTGACGATGCTACTGTGCGCCATAGAGTGGAGGATTGGGAGAAGAACCCAGGGTGTTTCCCGTTGGGGAACTTCGATGGTGGAATGATCACTATGGGAAGCTCTCCTAGATTCCCTATGTACGATAATGATTTCGGGTGGGGCCGGCCGATGGCAGTTCGAAGCGGTCGAGCCAATAAATTCGATGGGAAGATCTCTGCGTTCCCTGGGAGGGAAGGTGGGGGAAGTGTAGATCTTGAAGTGTGTTTGGCACCTGAAACTATGGCTGGGTTGGAGAGTGATATGGAATTCATGCAATACGTATCGTGACTCGTGAGAGAAATTGTGGGCGTAGCATATGCCGCCGCTTGTACTATGTGTTGTTAGTGTCGTATTTTTAGGATGGATGTGGTTTTGTACTTTTGTGTATCTCTTTGTTTCAATTGGATTAAGGAAAGAAAAATTAAAAGTAAACGGCTAATGAATGCCTCGGAAGAGAATGAGAATTGTCACTGTCGATGAAGATTTTTTCTGTTTGTGGTAATCTCTTGCCTCTATGCATTTTCGGCCATCTATCATCGCCCCCATAACAAAAGCCGCAATTGATATCTGTAATAGTGATGGATAATTTATTACCCAAAAAAATCCTTTAGATGGACATCCCACAGCTGGGGTGACCTGGGCACGCAAGCTCCAGAGGCATGTCAGGTTTATTGGAGAGGAGCCAGATCCATATGTAATTTTTTCTTGGAGATGATTGTGGGAGTTCGGATTTTTCTCCAACATGTCCAGCACCTGATGATTGGGAGGACTTTGGCATGCACGCCCAAGTCTGTCCAACCAACGGATACGCATCGAGGCATTGGAGAGAATCTTGATAAAGATTGTTGGGGCTTGACGTAGTTTTTCAATTTTAGGGAATTGGAAATCATTATATTATCTTTTTTTTTTTTTTCTATAGAAGATCAAAATTTTATTAAAAGAGAAAAAAAAATCAGCAACAAAAGAAAAAATACATCCAAAATCTCAACAAACAGACGGAGTGAGCCTTCACCTTCGGCATTGCCATCAGCAGAGAATCACAACCCCTATCTATAAAATCTGAAGCGGGGATGGCTAACTTCGCCAAGGATTTAACTCATCCCATATTATCCATTTGCACATCCAAAAGGATATATGTATATGAAGGGAGTTCATGAGTAGCAAGCAGCCGACCATTAACCACTCATACACACTTGAGACTGGTGAACCCAAAGTTAGCCCACTCCTGGCTTCTCATGTTACCCGGTCAAATCACATCAATTATCAGTTGAAAGCTGATTTAGATTGTAATGAGTGCTTGTGTGGCCTTATGGGGTTCAAGTGAACGCATTGTTTTATGTGCCAACACTTGTCCCTTTTATTTTCATAAATACCTCTTTTTCGCATATTTAATGGAAATAAATGAGACACATGTTGGCACCTTGACCGTATGTCCACATGAACGTACATGCAAAGGATCTCCACTCGTATGTAGGAACAAGACATTGTTAATACATGACGAAAACGTGTTCCACTAGAATATGAGAGAGAAAGAGTGAGAAGAAAATGTTTTCCTTCCTTTCTACATGGGGATGATGCTTCCCATGGTCACGTTTTCCTTCCTTTCTACATGGGGATGATGCTTCCTATGGTCACGAGTGTCATGACTCCTCAAAGTTTTTCTTCCTATCTACATGGTTTCTTCCATTGGGAAACAAAGGGAAGTAAACTGCAAAGCGGTTTTGAATCAGAAAAAGAATGGGCCGGTGCCATGTGCTATATATCCAACGTTACATGGATTAGCATGGTTTTAAAGTTCAGATCAGGATTGGAGAAATTCATTAGGGATAGGAAAAGGGATTTTCCAGAGGGGGATGAGAGAGGATGACACATGTTGTGATCTCTGACGGCATGCTAGCTTTTTCTACATTCATTAATTCAACTCCAAATCGATTGCAACCAATTATTATTAATCTTGATACTATACATACCTTTTTTTTTTTCTTGGTAAAGATTCTAAACATAATAAGTTTGATTAAGTTAGGTCGAGATCGGGCTATTCTTGTTAGAGTTAAATTGACTCAATCACATTATGAATAATTGAACATGAAAATACCCGTAAGAGATTCGATAATAAACTCACACTGGGATTCATATCATTCGAGGGAGACAATCTTCTTTCACTTTAATCTTTTCTAGTGAACTTATTTGTTCTCTTCTCTATGATGGCTAGAGTTACAACTAATATGCATTATTATCAATTTATAGACTAAGAACAATGACCAACCCTGTAACAGAGAATAATTGGACCTTAAGAATCAAGAATCACCGGGTTGAAATCGTCTGCAATTCCGATCTCGTACAATTCCGTGCAATACCACCTTCAGGTGGTGACACGTGTATTGATACCAATACAATGGTCCAGATATGGTATAACTAATAAAACATTAAATCAGTGAAGAGGCATTTAAATCAGATCTGGACCATTGCATTGGTATCAATACACGTGTCATCACCTGAAAGTGGTATTGCACGGAATTGTAAGAGATCGGAATTGCAGACGATTTTTTTCCAGAATCACCGGCCTAGAAATGAAAAAGTGCACGAGTCAATGCGCACTAAGATTCCTCAAAACCGTAATATATATATACACTATCGGCCGCCCTATAGGCCTATAATATTGGAGGCCTTTCCATGTGCCCACCATGTCCTCATCACGAAAATAAAGTTGAACAATGTAGGTAAGGTTGCGGCCACTATTCTTGCATTGTACTTTTTGTTTTGTTTATGAATTTTCTTCTCAGGATGTTACTAGTGTCGTGAAATTTGGAGTAAAAAGTCCATCACTTGGTCCATTGGTCGGTTGAAATCTGATCCTAGGGCTTGGCAACAATAAGTCTTTGTCCTTATCAACTGCCTTAACCAACACCTTTACCTCTACTTCTATTTCTACACTGTATAACACAAACACATACATCAGCCTCAACTTTTTAACTGTAAAATTTTATCTTCTCCCGAAATGATTTTTCAACTAATTACTGATTTCATTACTAATTCCACAGATTAAGGTATCAGTATTAATTCTACCTAGAAAAAAAAAAAAAGATTTAAGGTATCAATATCAAATTGATTGTATCTGTTGATCCATATCAATACTAATACGGTACTGACAAGTGTTGTTGGTATTGGTCAAAAGGTCAGGTTTTTTTTTTTTCTTTTTTTAATTGATGTCAAATAGATACGGTCTTGTATTGGTATAAGCGAATGACCAATATTGTTACTGTGAACTAAAAGCTTGTCTAATTCCCTCTTAAAATAAAAAAAGTGAGTAAGCTAATTAGCCCCCACATTGGCAAAGGCCGAGGTGATTGATCTAATTGGCACCCCAACAATGGGATGCATTTTTTTTTTTTTTTTCAGTATTAACAATGTCTTGCTACTACATACTATAGTGTTTTCTTATGTGTGGGTTAGCATCCAATCATTATATGTGTATGGACTAGTGGATATGTGTTAATTGATGGGCATTATTTTTTGAAGCCCTATGTGTGAGGTGGTCTCCTTAGTGGATAATGGATTCAGTATACCTATTACATGTTGTGTAAAGTCTGTAGTATTATTTATGGATCCATTAAGAACTGAGCCCATTATGAAAGATGTATCAATTGTTCTCTATCTCTGGATTGAGTCATGTTCTGAGTCTGTATAATGGTGTTAATACTTATTATTTGAAACCCTAGCAATTGTGTTGACAAAGGAACAGACAAGATCGTAAAAGGAAAAAAAAAAAGTGGTTGTGGAAAACCTTCGTCAAACACTACATGTCTAGATATATGAGGGTTAATTGAATATTGATTGATTATACATACTGTTCATTGATTCAACATGTTAAGATGTATGTTTTTTCTATCACATATGGCCACATAATCGAACATCGCAGTCCGAATCAGTTTTTAATTGGTTATTGACATATAAAGGCGTTTCTCCTCTCTACTCCTTAATGTGGAGGAGAGATAGAGAACAAGCCTGCAATTTTACTCCCATTTTGGGGTTCCAAAAGATCATGTGATCGAATTTCAAAGGGTTGGAGTTAAATATAATGGAAACAATTTTTTGTTCAAGAATGTAGCTCCTACGCCAACACTCTTGTGTCCGCCTTTCTCCTCACCCTGTAAAAGGACCTCCTAGCCTTTATGAATTGAAATGAATGGGAATGTTGATTGTATTTGTATCAATAAAGTGATCGCTCTTTCTTTTCTTTTCCTTCCCTTTATGACAAAGATTCTCTTGTTTTATGTTTAGGATCCTTTTGTCTCTTATTTTATGTTTAGGATCCTATTCTTTCTGTTTAAAGATTGATCCTTTTAACCTGAACATCATCCTTTTCAGTGACAATTACCCCAATCAAGTGGGATGTGGGACGAACAACAAAGTATAGGAAAACATAAAAACAATATAGTGGCTAAATCTTATTGTCAATTATGGATTTCATTATGACTTTGCATCTAATATCAAAATACAATGATTCCTTATTCCTCATTCCTCATTCCTCATTCCTCATTCCTCATTCCTCCATCATCTTCTTGGCAAGAAAAGAAAATGGAGTTGACAGGAATAAAATGAGTTCATCACTTGCAGTGCACAGTCTATGAAATGTTTGTTTCTTATTTTTTTGCCAACACTTGTCTGGTACATTCTCTACTTTCATCATTCTTAATAAGAAATAATTCTCAATGCAATACAATCATTCTCCATTGAAAACCATTCGGTAATTGGGGTTGTAAGAATATCTTTTTGTTGAACAAGCAAAAGACTGATATTATTTACTTATTTGCATCACTATGAACTATGGTGAATATTACTAACATTACAAAGAACTTGTGTAATACATGTTTAATTAAGGGTTTTTTTTTATTATTAAAATATGGCAAGAGAATCTTTTTCGGTTTGGCTTAGGAAACACCAAAACTACGGGCAAATGAGAGGAGTGGTAGGAGCATCTTCAGTGCACAGCAGGGAGGGGCAGTGCGGCCTTTTCGCTCTCCTACCAGCCTAGGTGTTTCCTTTGTCAGACTGACAATGTTATTTTTAACTCACTTAAAATAAATTCAACGAAGCCCAAAATTCTCTCCCCACCCCCCCCCAAAAAAAAAAATAATAATAATAATAGTTGTGCGCACAATAGAAAAGGAAGGGCAGAGTGCACGAATCAAGCTAGGATGGTTTCATCAAGGCCACAAAGGCCAAGGGCAGCCGCGAGAAACAATGGTCAATAAATCATGATGGGGATTCATTCAATATATATATATATATATATAGTTTAGTTTAGTTTACCATAAATACGGTCATGCGTGGTCATACTCAAGAAAACCATACTCTGATACCAATATAAAACGAAAAGGAAATGAGTATTTTGAATTATCTAGATCAAGCTTTCCTACAGCGGAACGAATCGGGTTGCATCATGCATCGATACACGAATAGAACGAACCAAAGATTGTACTTATCTCACTAAGAAAAGTTCTACCTTCCAAATTCAAGGATTGCAATGGAGATCCTTAGTGACACACTCTCAATTGGGAGAGATAGAAGAGAATAGGGAGAGAGAGAGAGAGAGAGAGAGAGAGTTCTTGTGATTAAGTCCAAAACCTTGCTCTGGCCAACTAGGGTTCCTAATCCTAGTGGGTCTATGATTACCCCAAGTGAGCAACCCACGAACAAACCTGGTCAAGACCCAATTTGACCCATTCCGATTAAAAAAAAAAAAAAAAAAAAAAGCAAAAAAATTACATACAAACAAATCTACAACAAAAACAATGGTCTATCTCTACCATCAAATCAAGCTAGAAGAGAAATCCGAAGACGATATGAGGATAGAGCAAGCTCAGAACATCCAATTTCTAATTAGATTTTACAAATTCACTTATGAAGTCTAACCACATATTCCATTAGTAGATAAAAAGGCTCTTTTGTTGTTCCTTATTCGTCTCTTAATCTCACATTTAAAATGCCGGAGGAAAAAGATGTGGCACAAGGTTTTGCAATGACAATTAATGATATTTTTTCAAATTTTGGCAATACAATGACAATAATAATGAAATGATAGAGAGGAATTAAGACTATCTCTTGCTAATCTCCACACTTAAAATGCATTAAATTTGGCCATCTAATATATTATTATGTTATAAATTAGCCATTTTATATATAATTAATTAATTAACACTCTAATTTTATAGATAAGCCTTTCACTTCTAAAGGAACAAACATAAACAAACAAAAGAAAAAAGAACGAAAAAGGCAAACAAATTGATTGCTTCTTTGAAATCAAAAGGTTGCTCCTATTATTCAAACATATTTATCTATGACATCTTCTAATGGTGATACAAATTTAGATGGAGAAGTAATATTACTTGCTTGTGACTATTGTTTTGAGTTTTCAGTATTGACGTAATATTGAGTCCACCCAAATCAGGTAACTCAATATATGTGCACTTTTCTTATAGTTGGAGTTTATATTTTAAGTGATTCATATACTGTGTATTTATCAGTATTTGTCTATTGTGGCTAGCCAGTTACGGCACACCTCTTGTATAAATATTCTCTTTATGTAAGTCGAAAATCAATACACATAACATATTCTCAATCAAGACTGTATTAACATGGTATCAAGAGCATAGGTTTTCTTTTTTTTTTTTCTTCTTCTTCTTTGCTCCAAGAAGCAAGTCGATCCTCTCTTCGTTGCTGGTTCGGTGCTCCCTATGCAAATCCTCGCTGTGCTCGCCTCAACGCTGCTGCCATCCTCTTCTCCCTAGTTGGCTCCCATGGCGACCCTCCTCAAATTATCCCTGCCGTTGATCAAGCCGCCTTAACCCCCACCACAACAACCACACTTCCCTCTCCCTCTTTCCCTTCTCCACACCACCTTCTCTCCATTAAGCTCACACCCACCAACTTCCTCCTCTGGAAGAAATAACTGATCCCCTTTCTCCATGGCCAACACTTTTTTGGCTTTATTGATGGCACTCACCCCTGTCCCACTGACCTTGTGGCAGTGTTGACCTGGCAACAACATGGCCCCAAACTAGTCAGTCTTCTTGTAGCCTCTCTCTCTGAGGCTATTGTTCTCATCATTCTGGACAAGGAGACTAGTCAAGAAATTTGGGAAACTCTCCATGAAACCTATGGTTCCACCTCGACAACTTAGCTTATTTCTCTCAACCTCAACATGCACAATCTTCACCAAAAGACTGATGAGACCGTCACCCTGTATCTCCAAAGGGCCAAACCAATTTCTGATGAATTGGCCATTGCTAGTAAGCCCCTCCTTCCTGTGGACTTCAACATCCATGTCCTTCATGGTCTCTTGGAAGATCTACAGGAAATCGTTACCTCTCTGTTTACTCGTGTAGTCACCCCTACCTATAATGAATTGCACAGTCTGCTCCTCGGCTATGAAAGTATGAAGGCCTTTTCCAAGCTCTCCGTCTCTGACCTTAGTGATACTCCCACTGCTCCAATTGCCAATACCGCTCAACGGTCTCCCTTCCTCTGGTGACTCGACTACCTCTTATGGTCGTGGTTCATCTAGAGGTCGTGGAGGGTGTGGCAAATCAGGTTGTGGCCATGGTTGATCCTCCCAAGGGCGTCTCTACTGCACTGTTTGTCAGCGCACTAACCACAATGCTAGCACCTGCTACTTTAAACCTCAACCCTACCCCAATTCCTATTACCCATCCTACCAACGTCCTCCCATTATGCCCCTTACCGCCCACTACACTCACCCTAACCCTCCCATCCTCCCAACCCCAGCCTATCCACCCTCCAACTCCCTTCCCTGGTATCCTTACACAGGTGCCTCCCATCACATTACCCCTGACCTCCAATATCTCTCCCATTATGATCCCTACACTGGTCACGATTAGCTCCATGTTGGCAACGGTAAGGGTATTCCCATCTCTCACATCAGTCATTCCTCTATCTCCTCTTCTTCCTCTTCTCTTAGTTTTAACTTAATAATATTTTACATGTTCCCACTATTTCCAAACCTCTTTTCTCTGTTAAAAAATTCTATCAGGACAATAATGTTTTCTTTGAACTTCATGCCTCTCACTTCCTTGTCAGGGATCAAGTCAACAAGAGGATTCTTCTTTCCGAGCCGAGCAGTAATGATCTTTACCCGCTCAAGACTCCCCCTTCCTCCACTCCCTCCATCAGTATTGCCGAAAGAAGGTCGATTGACGGGTGGCATCATCGCCTTGGGCACCCTCACGAGCATCTTCTTTGTTTTATGTTACGCACCAATACTTTTCCGTATCAATCTACACGGTTGAGTCCTATGTATAACGCCGGTCAACTTGGCAAGTCCAGTCGTTTGTCATTAGGTCTCTTCTTCCATTAGTTTATTTCCTCTTGATCTCATCTACAGTGATGTTTGGGGTCCTTCCCCTACCCCCTCCCCTGAAGATCATAAGTACTTTGTAGTTTTTGTTGATGACTTTTCTAAATATATTTGGTTTTATCCTATGGTTCGTAAGTCTGAGGTCTTTGGAATCTGTAAGCAATTTCAAGCTCTTGTTGAACGCTTCTTCTCTCATAAATTAAAATCCATTCAAACTGATTGGGGCGGTGAATACCGCTCTTTACCTGTTTTCTTTTCCCCTTTCGGCATTGCCCATCGCAAGGCTTGCCCCCATACTCATGAGCAACTGGGTGCGGGTGAACGTCGCCATCGCCACATAGTTGAGACTGGCCTCACCCTGCTTGCCCATGGATCGGTTCCAAAGAAATATTAGCAGTATGCCTTTGATACATCCATGTACCTTATCAATCTCATGCCCTCCCGCACCTCAAATCATGCATCTCCCTTTCAGGTTGTCTTTCACAAGGCATCTGATTATTAATATCTTCGTGTTTTTGGGTGTCATTGCTTTCCTTACCTCTGTCCCTATAATTCCCATAAAATAGATTTTCGATCCACTCCTTGCATTTTCCTTGGGTACAACGACTCTCATACCTCTGTCCCTATAATTCCCATAAAATAGATTTTCGATCCACTCCTTGCATTTTCCTTGGGTACAACGACTCTCATACTGGATATCATTGTCTTGATCTTGCATCCAATCGTATGTATATTGCACGGCTTATTCGCTTTGACTAGTCATTCTTTCTGTTTTCTATGTTGTTGTCCTCTCCATCTCCATCTCCATCTCCATCTCCTTCGGTTTCCCTTCCCACTCCTTAGGTTGTTGTCCCCATTGGGTTACCACCCTTGCTTCCTTGCCCCCTACCCCTCCACCTATTCTAGTGGTTACCACCATTGCTTTCTCTCTTCAAGAAAATCGGTTTTCCTCTACTTGGCCCCCCTGTGCTCTGGTGCGACAACATTGGTGCCACATACCTCTCAGTTCAACCAATCCCGTTTTTCATCTCCGCACAAAGCACATTGAGATAGACTTTCACTTTGTCTGGGAATGGGTGGCACTTCGTCAGCTCTCTATAGGGGTGCAAGTTTGGCCCTGACGGCCTAGACTCGCCCTGATCCCGAACAAGTACCGACCCAAAATTTTTGGCCCTGAGGGCTGGTAATGGTCAGGGTGGTTAAGGGTTGATGTCTTTGGCCCGCCCAGGCCGCCCTGAACCTGGCCCTGATTTTTTTACCCTAAATTTTGGCCCTGGTTTTGGCCATACCTGCCCCTGGTTATAACCCTAGTTGTGACCCTGATTTTAACCTAATTTTATATATTATTTTACATTGAGTCATTGACACCTCAAAAATCCTAATATATCTTCTCACAATCTCACCGATCTCTCTTACCTCTTTTACCAATAAAAAATATCTATTTTCCTTTTTCTACCCAAAAAAAAAAAAAAAGAATATCTATCTTCCTTACCTTTTGCCGTAGAACTTCTTTGCATCTCTGGCTCTCTGCGTTTCATCAAAAAAAATAAAAAGTCTCTGGCTCTCTACTTGGTCTGAGGAATCAAATTCATCGGTAACTCTCTCTCTCTTTCTCTCTCTCTCTCTCTCTCTCTCTCTCTCTCTCTCTCTCATTAGGCGACTATTTCTACTGTTTTGTGTGAGCGGTATTTAAATCCTTATGAATTCCACCTGGTAACCTATTTGTTTATCATGACAAATAATTGAAATTTTTTGGATTATTTACTTTCTTAGGATGATCTCCTCTTTGTTTACCATAATAGTCAGAGTTATTTGTATTGTTTGAATGTTTGCTTTAAGATGTTCTCTTCATAACAAGTAATTTGTGACTTTTTTTTATTTCCTCTTTATTATGAATATTTTTTATTTTTGAGTTATTTCATATTTTGTAGGGTCAGGATCAAGGTATACCCGGCCCTTGATGGCAAACTAGGGTTAGGGTCAGCGTCATCCCGACCCAACCCTGAAAAATCAGGGCCAGTTAGGGCGGGTAAGGGTTGGGCTGAACCCTGAAGGATAGGGTCTGGGTTGAAGTTATGCGGCTTTGAGTCAGGGTCAAGGCGGGTTTAGGCCCAATTAAGGGGACTAAGGGTTGGGCTAGGGTTTTAAGAAGCCCAGCCTAACCCGACCCTGTTGCACCCCTAGCTCTCTGTGCAATTTGTCTCTACCAAGGACTAGCTCACAGATATATTCTCTAAGGCTCTTCCAACTGCACGTTATCAATTCTTATGTGACAAATTGAAGATCCACGACTGCAACTCTTCCCCTTGAGGGGGTGTATTGACGAAATATTGAGTCCACCCAAATCGAATAACTCAATATATGTGTGCTTCTCTTATAGTAGGAGTTTATATTTTGTGATTCATATCGTGTGTATCCATATCAGTAGTTGCCTATTGTGGCTAGCCAGCTAGGGGACACTTCTTCTATAAATATTCTCTTTGTGTAATTCAGAAATCAATACACAGCATATTCTCAATCAAGACTCTGTTAACATTCAGTTATGGAACCATCAAATTAGTATATATCCTTTCATATTTCTCATGTGTAGGGGTGTGTGTTCAAGTCCTTCCAGCCGCTCGATGTCTCTCTGGACAGCCCAGCCACTGGAGAGAATCCTGAATTTTTATCACTCCTTTCTGCATACTTTATATTTACTAAAACTCTTCTATTTAAAGGTATTTTTTTTTTTCTAATTCCCTCAAGAAAACATTCTACTGCTCGTTCTCCACTGCTAATGCTTTTGAACCAGATAAACAATATCAAGTAAAACATTTCTCCAATTCCTTGAACCAAAAAAATAGATGAACTGCCTAGGAGAATTTTTGTGATGCAGAGGGCATATATTTGCATCGTTCTTCCCTGTCCCGTACACAAACCCCTCCACTCCAACCCAACCCCCCCCCCAAAAAAAAAAAAAGAAGAAGAAATAGAGGGAAAGAGAAATCTCACAGAACAACACACACGATGATGAACTAACTTCACATTTCTTTTTCTTTTTGTTAGAAACCTTACTTCACATTTCAATGCTTCAATATGAATTTCAAGGCCTTGGAACAGCCCATAAATGACATAATTTTGTATCTGTCCTTGAATATATGCCTAAGGCACTAACTATAGAGAAAAAATGTCATGCATTCCTCAATGGGACAAGGTGATCTTAAAGATCATCTAATGATGCTAACTATGTACAGTAAGCTTTTTGAGCTCAGGAGATGTTAACATCTTCCATAGTTGACTCGTGGCGAACGGAAAATTCGTCTCACTATCCATTGTATAGGTCTCAAAAGCTGTGCTCTTTGCTTTCTCCAAAACCAAATTGCAGCATTGTATTGCTCATTCCTTATTTTTCGGGTGGCTGCTCGCCAATCAAACTTCTCCATCTCCTGACGTGCAGCTTTTCCAATGGTTTCTCTCAACTCTTGGTTAGACAACAGAGGTTTCAATTTTCTCAGGCAGTCCTCAACGTCTCCTGGATTAAAAAGGAAGCCTGTTTTTCCCTCCTGATCAATGGGAATAATCTCAGGGATGCCCCCAGCCCGAGCTGCCACCACTGGAACTCCTGACGACATGGCCTCCAATACAACAAATCCAAGGGTCTCAGATTCAGAAGGCATCACAAACACGTCCCCACTAGCATATGCCTGAGAGAGTTCCTCCCCTTGCAACAGTCCTGTGAATACAGCAGGCATGCCTGAGAACATTGTTTCCAGCTCCCCCCTGCCACAACAGCAAAAGAAAGGCTTTGTGAACAGCAAGCAAGAAGGAATGTTTTGAAGTGTTTCACAATATGAGTGCATGGGAAATGACACATCTTTCTCAACCTCATGATCTTTGCTTGGGAAAAAATGATAGAATTCAATGGCCTTAACGGTCAAGGATCAGATGGCATATGTGCAAGAGTTCACAGTATCAGGCAAAGACCAGGGTTTCATGCAAAGAAACATGCTTTGCATAAAACCCACGCTAAAAAGGGTCCCACCAATACCTAGCGTGCACACACACTGAGAGAGAGAGAGAATATATCAAGTCAAATGCATTCATCACATCTGATCCATGTACATCTCCCATAAATGATAGAAATCGTAACAAAAAGAATTAGTTCAAAAGTTTTAATTTGGATAAGATGATAGGAATTTCTTCATTCAAGGGTTATTTTGGTCAAATCAAACTTCCAATATATTCTGATCTGCAGTATAGTAGGAAGTGTCCATGGCTTGTCAAGCAACACAAGTAGCTGAGATGCCAGAATAGCTTACCTATATGGCCCATCCCCTATAAAAGCAATCCGCACTTCTGGAAACCTATCCATGACCCTGTTCAACCAAGGTTTCAGATGTCAAAGCTAGCAACCAAAATCACTATAGCACACAAACAGAATTGACTACAACTATCGATCCCATATACAATATATATATATATATATATATAATAAAAAAGAGGAAAGAAAAGGAATTCCCAGTTAGACTCAATTGAATCAGGATAAATACTACAAACCACAACCAAACAACACTTGGTAAAGACCTGTAATCAACTTCTGAAGATTTTGAGAAATGAAACAGAAAGTTCTGTATTGGAAACATTATCATACAAATAGCTGATTTTAAACCAAGGAATCATTTTAGTTTTTAAAATTTTTTCAAGCTATGACAAACTTGTGCATCGATTTTTGGGTTTTCTTTACAACTCACACAGGAATATGGCCAAAAGGACCAAAATCATAGGAGCCAACAAACATAAGGGCCATCATATAACTACAAAAAATGTCACTAACCAAAGGAAAAGAAACTGGCCATTTAAAAGGAAAATAAACTAACCTCTTTAGAAAATCCAAATTCTTCTCAACTCCTAGCCGCCCAACATGGATTATCAGTGGTTTCTCAGGTTCCCCATTGCTGGTTAAACAGGGGAGGAAAAAGGATTTAGGGCCACAGACCTCTCTGAAAAGGGTTACAAATGAAAGACAAGGCAAGCACAACATACCTTAGTCTTATACGCATATCATAGCTTCGGTAGCGGGGATGAAAGCTTTCAGAATCAACACCTTTATTCCAGAGACGTATCTTATTAGCTGGAAAAAAAAAGGGGCGATGGTAAGGAAGAAACATATGAGCAAGCAGGGAAAACACAAATAACCAAGGATACAAGGTTGTAATTGAATGGATGTACTGTTGTTGTGTGTGGTAAAGAGAGCAACCCCTTTAATAATTGATAATACAAATAAAAGTATTAAAAAAAAAGTAATTAACAAAATGTAAATAACACTTATTTGTTCTCCAATGGCCTCTGATATGACCAGAATTACAGGTTCAGAACCTTATGTATAATAGCAGATTTTGTGATCCATTTGTATAAACGCATTTGCATGTTCAAAATAAAAGCATCAGATTTTGATTATGAATGAAATAAATATTTCACATAAATTATAAGAGATCTGATATGTCAGGCAGTTTGGTAATGTATAATGTTATTGGTATTAATCAATCAATAGATTCTTGTTGTTAGTTAGGACCAGAGCATGCTGGAGCAAGTTGAGTTCAGATAGATATGAAACTATATTGTGATTGTCAATATAGAAATGGTTTGATTTTTAAGCAAAATATCAAATGAGTATAACAAGTCCTGCGCTCAATATATTGATTTAAGTTTGGCTATCTGTATGATGTGGAAACAAGATTCAACAGTTGCCATAGAAGAAATATTGGTAGGAGTAGGATGTCATTTTGACCTGCAGTTACCCGAGCCGCTTGAAGATCCCTCCCAATGGCAGCAGAAGGTACCAGAGTAAGATCAGCAGCTCTGTGAAGAAACTCTGACAACAACACAAAAGTTTAGCACCCAGCCAATATGAATATCAAGTATACATCTTCAAACAGGGCCCACTAAGGTAACTAAAGCATACTTATAATTAACCACATAGGTTTCACCAACCAACTAAAGGTGTATCTTGGAATGTATCTGCAAGGACCAGAACAATAATCAGCTCATGCCCTAAAAAGAAGTTAAACAATGATCTATTTCATCAACTAATGAAGCAAGACTCCTTTGAATATTGTACCAAAATTTTAACTTCTTAGGATAAGGATACATGCAGAAGGTTGCAAAACTTTAATGGAAAGAACACAAAATACCACTACCCCAACTTTTGTGGCAATAGCATTTAGGGAGTGTCATGGTGTTCATCACAGGGCCAATACATTGTTTTGGTGCCCCTCTTAACTTAATAACTGGCCTTAGGTTCGGAGGAGCAGGACAAATGTGAACATAGTATGGGCCAGGCTTCTAGAAAATCTTTTGGGCGGGACTTGGTCCATGTCCATAAGCCTATGGACCGGGTTTGTACTTATAAGGCCTGGTTCAATTTAAGCCTATGTAAGCCCATAGTAAAAATTTTATTCCAAGGATCAAACACTCACACTGGAACGTGAGTGTGATACGACATCACAATAGGCACACAGAGTAGTTTTGCAATGATCAGAGCGCCAAAAACCTGTGATGGTTAACATTATGTCAGCTACACAAAACAAGTTGATTTTTTTCCTGTTTTGGGAAATCAACACATTTCTTGACAAAGAAAATAAACATCTACCATTATTCCAGGTGATGATGCATGTATTATGTCAGGCTTGAACTTGGCAACCTCAGAGATTATTCTAGGGCTGAGAGCTAACGAAAGGGGCACCTTTTGATACCAAGGGCAGGGAAAGCTGCAAAAGATTTGAGAACAGTTAGGAAGAAGAATATGCAGACATAATCAAATGAAAATCCCAAAAGTTGAAGATTATACCAAAATAACTTCACAGTGAAGACACCAGATGACAGACAAAACAAGTGTAGCAAGTAACACGAATATTTAATTCCATTGTAAGTCTCACAATGCAGAATTCAGAACCAATTGATTTAAAATCATGTCAGTTGACTTAAAAAAATTATCAAGAACTGAAAGCCACTAGGAAGATGGATATGAAGGCAAAACAAATGAACAATCAAACTACCAAAACTACAAAGGCTTGGATTGGGCCGAAACTTTGACACGGCTCAGTAAAGGTTTGGTCACCAAACATGTAAAAAGATTCTACTACATTTGCAACTCCTAGTTGGTAACATGGTGCTTAATCTAAGGTTGGAGAATTAAATAAACAACAAAACCTTAAAACCAAAGAATAAACAAAATTGTAGGGGTTGCAAAAGAATGCCATATATGCCATATCTTTTGAATGTAGGTAGTTCAAGTTACCTTCGTGAACCAATTAATTTTGCTCCATAAAATTCTTGGGGTAATCCTTCGTGGGTCGTTACAACCATGACCTACACCATGCATCACAAAGCCAATTTTCAAAAACTCAGTATGATCTTGGAAACCAGTCATGTATTCCACAGAGGCAGAAGTAGGGAAGGTTTGGAAACCAGTACCTATATATCTGATGTGAGTTGGTGACCAGAGAAAGAAAGATTTTTTAGGCTAGTCAATGAAAGGTTTTTTAATAAATAATGGAACTAACTGAGCATTGACTCATGTATTTCTTGAAAACACAATGTTCTGAATTTTAAATCAAATACTTTCAATTTAGTTGTAGGCACCAACTTGATCAGTGAGTTTCTAAATATGTTTATCATAAGATCTTTTTCTTCCTTCTCTCCCCAAATGAACCAGTAACTGAGTTTTATTCAAATACTTCAAAACCCAAAGCAAGTGTATCCCAGTAGCATCCATACACAATATGAGTAAAATGTATTTCAATATCCTAATGGATCTTGATAGCCTTAAAATCTAGAAGAAGATCATCCCTTAGCCACATGGAATCCAGAACTTGAGAAACAATATTATAAAGCTGCAGAAAAATAAATGGTTCACCTCATCCCCCATCTCTCGCAGATATTTGATGAAATTCTGAAACCGATTTTTGTATCCAGACACATAACTGCAAAATTACCAGCTAGTGTCAATGGAATGCAGATATTTCTCAAACACTAAGCATATAGAAAGAGATCAAATGTGCAAACTCCATCAGCCTAAGCAATTTTCACAAATTTCCAGACAAGCAAACTGTGTTGCAATGTTTTTCCCAAGTTAGAGCATGAATACATATATATGTAATGGAATATAGATGAATACAAAGAGATGTGGCCTTAAAGTTCAGTCGTTCAAGCAATTTGGGCCTCATCTTGGCAGATTCAATTGGCCAAAAGTGGCATCTTTAGGCTGTAAAGATAGGAACTAAGCTTGCAGTTGCAATTTCTCACTCGGAATCTCCTTTATCTCTACGTCCAATAACATTTCATCGCACTAATGATCAAAATATACTTATAGAAAATAAAAGTGTTAACCCGGTTAAAATTTTTTCGTTGCACAAATATGAAAATAAGAAGCTTCTTCTGTCAACTATCATATCAACATAGACATGAATGCAAGCAGTAGTCTCATCTTAACAATCCCTCTTTCCCAGATACAGAATCTATTATTATCATCATTACGGTCATTGACTTGGGATGAATTTTGGAAACAAAAAGTGAAGTATCTAAGCTAAACATTGGTAAGGGGTGTATACATTTTTTTACTTGGTGTCCTAATCTTCTAGTAGCCTTTTCTGATAAGAACACTCTTATAGCCACCAATTCCGAAGAGCAAACAGAAGAACAAGATTGTTTATTTGGAAGTGGATTGTGAGCCTAATGAAGGAGACAATGTCAGTGATGGGGAACGACAACCATGCTACATTTTCTTCCTCTTTTGACTGTACTCTCTCTCTCTCTGAAGAGGATTTTTTGCTCTCTAATAGTATTTTTCTAGACTAGGGTAAGGTGCAACAATGAAATTTGAAGCTGTGCCCACCCACCAAATTTTTCCGTGGATTGCTGAGTACAAAAACTTTCACCATAAATATAGGTAGAGCTACAAATTCAATTGAATTTCAGAAATTCTTACAATATCCATCAAAGTAACAGCTAAAACTACAGAAGCAATTAAACTAAGGGAAATCACAGCCAACTCACTAACCAGCTAAAATGCAGCTAAGTACTATAACAACAAATGAACCACAACTAAATTTCATAAACCAACACAGAGTCAAGCCCAAAACTTAAAAAAAAAAGGAACCTAAAACAGTGAAATGAAAACAAAGAACTTGCTCACAAAGACATCAAATGGCAGAAACAATAAAAATAAAATTTTCAGAGTAATGGGTTCTTCCTAGAAAGAAAAATGAGAACTCACGCAAAAGGAGAAGGCTCTACAAAGAGAACGATGCGCCGAGGCTTGGAAGCCCCTTCTATTTCCTCCAGAAGAGGAGGCGCCTCTTCTTCTCCTATCTTCACTGAAAGAGGTGCTGCGCTTCTTTTCCCACTCCTTCTATTTGCTTCAGTGAATTGCAAGAGGAACTTCTGTTTGCAGGAGAGGCGGCAATGACTTCTTGCCGAAGCTGGAAGATGAGAAACACTGAAAGTAGCAGAGACAATCGGAAGAGAAGAAGAACAATGAGAAGGGGGAGAACAAATGGCACGATCTATAGGAGAAGAAATCATAATTTTTATAGCGGTTTTCGCTGTATCTGGTAGATTATTTAGTGCAGTGATGAAATGCGAAGGTGTTTGAAGGAATCTGATCTCTTTGAAGGAGTGTCTGTATGGATATTCCCCAACACCACAAAGGAATCACTGAATCTTTCAGTATATGCCCACTCTATCCTCTTTCTTCCTCTTCCCTTTTACTGTCTTCATATTTTGCCTTTTATTCATAATTGAATAAAACTCTTCCGGTCTTCCCCATTAATTAGATTTGTTATTTGTGAAAACCCCTTTAATTAGATTGATTAGAATTCAAAATGTTCTACCTAAAAAATAAAGAAATAAATAAAATATTAGAACTCATAAGTAGAGTCATATTGCATGTCAATACCTAACATAGGATTAGTAATTTGAGTTTCCATTGGCCTCGTGCTGATGCAGGAGCTGCGCTCCCAAACACAAAACTCTTCCCCATTTATTAGATTGATTAGAAACTCATAATTCATGCAAGGGAGAGGGATAGGCATGCTAGCAGGATACTCAGGTATCAGGTATGCTAGCATGCCTGGACCGTTGGATTAGATGTGCAAAATCTACATCGTTGGGTATTTGTTGTCTTACCTAATCTACCCAGCCCCGACACTCTACCGTTTCTTCTCCCTCACTATCTCCGTCTCCATCACCATCATTGGTGAGATCGACGGCCTCATGGTCGGGGCGTTCACTCTTCTTCCCCTCTTTCTCTCCCCTCTTCCCGCACGCCGCTGCAACTGCTCTGTTGCAGAAAAAACAAAAAAAAAAAAAGTTTGGAAAATGGTCACCAGCCGGAGAAGGATTAGGGTTAGGGATCAGCGACGACAGAGATATGGGTTTCACTGTTGGGATCAAAGAAGAAAGGAAGGGAACACACGGAAAGGGGAAACAGAACAAGCAAGATCACAATCTCTTGTTCATGTCGACGTCGGGTTTCTTGCAGATGATGTTGGCAAATCGTCTCCCAATACCTTTGATGGAGGTCATCGCAAACATGATCTTCCACTTTCCGTCGACATTGGTGTTCAGAACACGAAGGATGTGTTGGAAATCTTCGTTTGCAATCAAAGACTGAGATACATAATAGAAGAGATCATATCTAATTACCAAATCGACCGCTTTAATCATACAAAAATACAAACAGATACTTGTTTCTGAAAGAAGCAAAGAGATAAACAAACAAAAATACTAAATCTGAGTGAAAGATTGAAGGCCTTCCTGTTTTAATTTCAGTTCAGATTCTCTCCAAAAGAAAAAAAAAAAATCCAAATTCTAAGTGAAATCTCAGCATTGTTGTTCTATAAATCGTAGCAAATTTGGCATTTTGGTCTCTCTCTCTCTCTCTCTCTCTCTCTCTCTCTCTCTCAAATTGATGCTTCTACAATCATGATTTCTAGTCATTTAATAGTTCTTTCACAAATCCCATCTGAGCAGTTTTAGAAGGTAATGAAAGAAGAAGAGATGGAATTGGTAATGGAACTGGAGGTTTCAATCCATTTAAAACCCCAAATCATCCACCTCGTCCACACAGCAACATCCCCAGCACCACCATCGTCATTGATTAACAACCAGATCCAGATCTAGTTTTGTTGGCAAATGCAGTTGTAGTGCAATGGGAGCAACAACAATTGTAGCTGAAGGAATCACCGATGACGGTGACAGAGATGACGACCATTTTCCGAACTTTTTTTTTCCTGCAACAAATCAGTTGCAACGCCTGGGCTGGATAGGTTAGGTACCCAATGGTGTAGATTTTGCACCTCTAATCCAATGGTCCAAGCATGCTAGCATACCTGATACTTGGGTATCCTGCTAGCATGCCTATCCTTTTCCCTTCATTGGAAATACCAAACTTAGAATTAGTAATTTAGGATTAAAATGTTTATTTCAATTAGGTTAATTAGTTTCATAAATCTTAATAAAGATAGGTTAAAATTTTCAAGTTAAATTAATTAGGGATAATTACAGTAGCCTCCCTACAGTTTGCCCTAGTGTTATAACCATCCCTCATCAAACTGACAATTACATTGTACCCCTACAGTTGGCAGTGTTAAGTCAGAAGATGGAAAAGACAATTATAGACTTTGCACTAAAACACTCTAATAATCCATTCCCAACATCTAGTGATAAAAAAAAACCAAAATATGGCTGTGAACTCCCTATTATACCCTTGAACCCCAAACCCAAATATCATACTTCTGCTTCCTCATCTATCGAGTACGATCAAAAGTGCAAGTGAGGGATTGTGGTCGGGTCATAATTATACATTATATTGTTATTTAATTGTTTATTTTATTAGGTTTCATGATTAAATTGATTACGTTTTGCCATTTTATTGTGATGGCTGGTTCTCTCTCTCTCTCTCTCTCTCATGTAATGCGTCCCTATCTCTCCTCACTTTCCTAATCCCCCTCTTACATGATCTCCCACTCACAATTCTAAAACCCCTTCTTTATCTCATACCTCTCTCTCATTAAATTTGGCTAAGATTTTTCTCTCTTTTTTCATGGCTTTCCTTTTTTTTTTTTTTTTTTATTTTTTTATGGTTTGCCCTTTTTCTTGGATCGCACCTTCTTCTGGACGGATTTTTTTGGACAACTTTACACAGAGATCATTACCATCACACCAAGATTCCATCGCCACCATCGCATCGTGCCACATCGCCATCTGTGTTCATGTCTTCATGGAAGAAAATTGTTTTGCTGCCCTTCGTTAATGATTGGCACCATAAGTGGTTAAGTCCCCTTTGCCTTTAGGTGTAGATGAGCCATTGATAATTGTTATTTAATGTATGATTTAAACATACTTGATTGTTTGATGTTGAGACTCCATCCCTTTATAGATGATTTTAATTGAATTATTTAGTTTACAGAATGTGCTTTTGTGATTCAAATTTTCTATTCAAATAATAGTTTTTATCAAAATTTTGATTGTATCGATGATAGCCTTTAATTGACCGAACTAAGCATGCTAAGCGTATTTGAAAGACGATAGTGCTCGGCAAGATAAGTTATACCTAAAATAAAATGGAATTATCATTCTATGGTTGCATTAGACTTGTAGTCGTAATGAACTAGAATACGCACCAGAGTTACATAATCATGTCAATGGGGATTCAAAATGTAAAGGTTGTTCTTCTCATAAATTCTCACTTTTGTTAATTACTCTTAATTTAGCAATTTGTTTTTCAAAACAACATTCAAATTAATTTTAATAAATTATGTCTTTCAGTTCTCTGTGGGTTCGACACATTTCTTACCAGTATCTCAAAGTTAGCTAGGGTTTTATTTTGAGTCATTCGCAATAGCGATCACTTAGGTTTTTTTTTTTTCCTATTAAAAAAAAGATAAATTTACAGCACACCCCTAGAGAATGTCACTCTTAGAGAGACACCCCCTGCATAATTCATAATTATGCTCAAACCCCCTACTGTCAGTCTCTCTTAAGTGANTTCTTGGATCGCACCTTCTTCTGGATGGATTTTTCTGGACAACTTTACACAGAGATCATTGCCATCACACTAAGATTCCATCACCACCATCGCATCATGCCACATCACCACCTGTGTTCGTGTCTTCATGGAAAAAAATTGTTTTGTTACCCTTCATTAATGATTGGCACCATAAGTGGTTAAGTCCCCTTTGTCTTTAGGTGTAAATGAGCCATTGATAATTGTTATTTAATGTATGATTTAAACATACTTGATTGTTTGATGTTGAGGCTCCATCCCTTTATAGATGATTTTAATTGAATTATTTAGTTTATAGAATGTGCTTTTGTGATTCAAATTTTCTATTCAAATAATAGTTTTTATCAAAATTTTGATTGTATCGATGATAGTCTTTAACTAACCGAACTAAGTGTGCTAAATGTATGTCAAAGACGATAGTACTTGGCAAGATAAATTATACCTAAAATGAAACCGAATTATCATTCTATGGTTGCATTAGACTTGTAGTCGTAATGAACTAGAATATGCACCAGAGTTACATAATCATGTCAATGGGGATTCGAAATGTAAAAGTTGTTCTTCTCATAAATTCTCACTTTTGTTAATTACTCTTAATTTAGCAATTTGTTTTTCAAAACAACATTGACATCAATTTTAATAAATTATGTCTTTCAGTTCTCTGTGGGTTCGACACATTTCTTACCACTATCTCAAAGTTAGCTCCTACTGTCAGTCTCTCTTAAGTGAGGCTTTGAAATGACAATTTTATCCTTTTGGCTAAAGGCATAACCCCATCGAATTTTAAATTAACCCCTCACCTTCACCATGGGTTTGAGAAGAGCAAACACTTCTACCCTTCTCCCCTTCTCCCCTTCTCCATTCCTGTGCACACTTCTGTCATTCTCCTAGAATTGTGCAATTGCCATTGTTCTCCATCTTGCACAACCGCCACCCTTCTCACAGCCGAGCATGCTCCATCCCTACCCAATTGCAGGTTTGCATTTTACAGTTTTTATTATAGGATCAAACTCTGTTTAGAGATCCAAAGATCCTTCCATGATTCAAGCCATGTTTCTGGGTCAATGTTGTCAATAGACAAAGGTTGTTATGGTAGTGCTATTTTTTGGGCTGATTAAGATTGGAATACTAGTAGTAGTATAGCAAAAGATAATAGAAATCCATTTAAAGTCTAAACCAACCATGATGCATCTAGTTATATAGCCACAAGAATCCTATTTGTCCCTTGAAATTGAGAGAAAAACAGCTACCTTTGGCTTTTCATTTGAAATATCATGTAGGAACTCCTATAGCCCAATGCCTTTTCCAATGCACCTCGTACCACAAATTGATCCTGTAATCGCTTCTCAAGCTGTAAAATCTACATAAGGGATTGGAAAAGGAATTGACCACAAAACCTAGACCTCATAGAACTGCAAGAGGACCATTTCATACATAGGCTTACCACGTTTTGGAGATCATAAAAGACTTACTATAGATCTTAGAATGACAAATTCACTTTGATTGCTAGATATTTATTTAAGCGGCAGGGGATGGAGTCGACTCGGCTCGATTCAAGTCGTAGGAGGAGAGACGTCCACCTTTGGTGGGTAACAATTCCAATTCTGAAACTTTCATTTCTAAGGAAATTGCTCAAGGCGCTAATGAGGGAGGCAGTATTCACATTGAGTTGGAATCCTTAGATGTCAATCTTCCCAGGATTCGAATATCTTCTGAGAATATTCTTTCTCCTCCAAATAATATTGCCCTTCCAAATGTGGAAGAGGATGAGATGGGCGAATTTGGGTCAGAATCTGGGTCTGGGTCAAGGTCTGGGTCAGAGACGGATCATGATTTCTCTACTCCATCTGAGCAGGGCTTGGAGGTCGTCTCTCCCTTGCAAGGGACGGCTGAGCAGGTGAGCCTCTCCCAAGCTCCTCTTGGTGTGCCCAGATCACCTCGTCCTAGGAGAGATTTCTCTTTGCATGACAGGGAAGTTATTACCACTAGAGAAGGTTGACCTCCATCTTCTTCTCGGGCTCCAGCTTCATCAAGAGTAGTTGAGCATCTCCCTGAGACTAAAATCAAAGGTGGAAGGGTTGTTTTGAACTTTCCAGTGGTGGAAGCTATTGATAAGGCTATTTCTGCCCGTGAGAAAGGTGGTGCTGGCACTTCTAAAGGAGGCAATTAGAGCAAAAAGCGACAAATCTCAAAAGGTGGTAAGACCAAAAGGTCTAACAAATCTCATTAATCTCTTTAATTTTATGATTTGTGTTCTATTCTGGAACATTAACGGTGTGAAGAAAGTCGTGGGTGCAAGGGCCTTGAGGTCGCTGTTAAGAAAGCACTCACCTGATATTGTCTGTGCCATGGAACCAATGGTTCAACCAAGTAAGTTCCCCCATCTTATGATAAATAAGCTGGGTTATGAAGCTGATTTTATTCACAACCAGCATGTGGATAACGTGCCTGATTTGTGGATTTTTTGGAAGCAAGGAATTAGCCACCCCATTATTTTTTCTTCATCTGACCAGCAGATATTTGTAGTTGTGGATTGGTGAGGAAGTAAAATAGGGTTTTCCTTTGTGCATGCTAGCTGTTTCAAAGTGTTGCAAAGGGATCTATGGAGGGATTTGGGTCAGATGGGGCAGACCAATATTCCTTGGACAGTTCTTGGTGATTTTAATGCCACTCTTGTGTCCTCGGAGAAAAGGGGCCCTAGCATTTTTAATCTCAATTCAACTTCAGAGTTCCAAGCGATGGTGGATTTTTGTTCTACTCAGTACCATCTCAAGGAAGGAGATTTACTTAGACTAATAACCGCCGTCGTGGTTATGTTTCAATTGTTCTTGACCGTAGCTTCTGCAATGAGAAGTGGATTGACTTCTTCAAAAATATTTCTTAGAGAGTATTGCAGTGTACCGTTTCTGATCATTTTCCCATGTTGGTCACTTCTGATGTGATTCCAAAGCTGCATAACACTCCTTTTAGGATTCATGGGTTTTGGATGGATCACGAAAATTTTATCTTAGTTGTGAAGGATGCCTGGAAGATTGAGGTTAGAGGTGACCCTATTCTTGTCCTCTCTCAGAAGCTCAAACGTGTAAAATCCCAGATCAGGCCTTGGGCAAGAGAAATGTGCCCTCATGTTGACAAGGAAGTGGATCGTGCCTCCTCATCTTTGACTTATGTTCAAAATGATATTGATCAAATGGGAATGTCGGATGATCTCTTTTAAAGGGAAGTTGATGCCAAGATAGCTCTCCTCAAGGCGACCAATCTTCAAGCAAGCTTATGGGCTTAGAAAGCTAAACAAAAAATGGATAAAAGAATGAGACAGAAATTCCAAAATTTTCCACCTCTTAGTCAAGATGAGGCGCTCCTGTAACCAGATCCGATCTCTTAGAAAAGAGGATGGGATGTGGGTTACAGATCAACCAGGCATGCCCTCTTGCATTGCTGATTTCTAAAAGAGTTTTCATGGTGCATCTCCAACCCCCCCCCCCATTGGGACCTCTTTGACTGTATTCCTCAAGAGTTGAATGATGATGACAACACTTTTCTCGAGGCTATTCCAAATCATGATGAAATAAAGAAAGCAGTCTAGGATCTCGACCCTGACAGTTCTCTTGGCCCTGATGGCTTCTCAGGTAAATTCTTCAGAAAAGTCCAGAATATTATTGAGTTGGATTTTTGTTGAGCTGTCTCCAATTTTTGTAGGATGGGTAAGCTTTATAAGGGTGTCAATAACTGCCTTATTACCCTAATTCCTAAAGTCGCTGGAGCTTCCTCCCTTGATAATTTCCACCCTATCTGTGGGGGGAATTTTTTCTGTAAGGTTCTTACTAAATTCCTTGCCTCTAGAGTAAGTCTCTTTTTCCACTGCCTTATTTCTGAGGAGCAGAGTGCCTTCCTAAAGGGAAAAGTTATTCTTCCAACATCAGTCTTGCCTTTGAGCTGGCTAATCTGATGCACTCCACTATTAGAGGAGGTGGTATGGGTCTTAAGCTTGACGTACAAAAGCTTTCAACTTAATATCATGGGATTTTCTTTATGCTACCCTAAGGAAATTCGGTTTATCAGATTAATGGATTTCTTGAATTAACGAGATTCTCTCTTCTTCGAGAATCTCTATTTTAGTGAATGGCAACCCTATGGGCTTTTTTGGTGCTACTTTTGGCCTTCGTTAGGGTGACCCGATCTCCCCTATTTTATTCATTCTGACAGAGGAAGTGCTATGTAGAGGGCTGAAAAAGTCGGTTGAGGATGGAAATCGTAAGTCTCTTCTAGGTCCTAGAGGTGCCATCACCCCAACCCACCTTCTTTTTGCAGATGAGATTTTTGTTTTTATGAATGCTTCTGCTAAATATGTCAGACACTTGCAGAATTTTTTTTTTTAAGTATCAGGAGTTCTCTGGGTAGCACATTAACCTGAGCAAAAGAAAGCTTTTCTTTGGAAAAGTGGCTCCTCACAGGAAGCAATTTATTTCAGAAAACTTGTGTATTCCTCAATGCCACCTTCCTACAAAGTATCTAGAAGAAGAAATCATCAAGGGTCGAGTATCCAAGAGTCATCTGCTTCCTCTTCTAGATAAAATCAAATCCAAGCTAATTGGCTGGAAGGAAAAATTACTTTCCCTTGCTGGCAGGGTGGAGCTGGTCAAATCTGTGGTTTCCAGCATTCCTATTCATAACTTCATAGTTTATTGGTGGCTTCATTCTGCCATCAAGATTGTGGAGCGATGGATGAGGAATTTTATTCGGTCAAGTGACATGGACAAGCAGAAGAAGGTGGTTGTGAAATGGGAGAATATGAGCAAGCCAAAACAGGAGGGTGGTTTGGGTTTGAGAAGAATGAGAGATATTAACATAGCTTCTTTGTGCAAGCTGGCCTGGAAGATCAAGCATGAGAACTCAATTATGAGTAAATTCTTCAGATCTAGATTTGTCTCTAAGAATGGCTCTCTTTACTCATCCTACAAACCATCTTCCATTCTCCTAGGGTTGAAAAAGGCTTGGTCTTTTATTGTTGATATGGAAGCCTGGTCCATGGGCAATGGCTCCAAAATTAAATTTTGGCAGGACAAATGGATAGAAGGGCGATCCATTGCTGAAGAATTAGGTTTGGAGCAGAGCTGGTTTGAAGGTAGCTGATTTTATTTCTAAAAATAGATGGTGCCTTCCTCAAGTTAATTCAGCTTTTCTTTAGGGAATTTTTGAAAAAATAAATCTGATCAAAGCTTCAGATATGGAAGATATTTTCCATTTGCGCCTTTCCCCCTCCAGTGTATTCTCTACATTTTCAGCCTGGGAAGAGATTAGAAGAAAACATCCGAAGGTTGGTTGGTTTTCTCTCTTATGGAGGTCTAAAATCCTTCCAAGACCAGCTGTTTTTGGTTGGAGATTTGTCTAGAAAAGGCTTCCAACAGATGACGAGATCAGAAAACGGTGTGTTTATTTGACCTCAAGGTGCGACTTATGTGGCTCAGCTAAAGAATCTTTTGATCATTTTTCTTTTTACATTGTTCTTTTTCCACCTCTTTGTGGAACCAATTCTATGACTTCTTCAGTGTTCCTCATCCAGCTTTCCTAAGCATTGAGGATTGCATTTATTGGTGGAAGGAAAAATTAAAGTCCGTCAATTTTAAGGAACTGTGGATTAAGGGCTTCGTCCTAATTCCATTTTTCATTTGGAGAGAGAGAAATAACAGGCGGCATGAAGGTATCTCCTCAAGCCCAGGGCAAATTATGGCTACTATTTCTAGCTATCTTTGTGCCCAATCCCAGACTATCTTGGGATGATCTCTTTCAATATCAGACTTGCTATGTGCTAGGCGCATTGGGATCCCTTGGGTAGTGAGCATGAGAGGGGACCCTGTGGAAGTTTTTTGGTGTACCCCCCCCCCCCCCGGGATGGTCAAAACTTAATACCAATGGATGCTCTCTTGGAAATCCGGGAAGGGCTGGCGCGGGGGGAATTCTTAGAAATGAGAGGGTTGAGTCTATTTTTCACTTTAGATCATCCATTGGTGTTCACACTAACTTTGAAGTCGATTTTTTCACGATTATCCTAGGTCTTGAATACGCTAGGGTTCAGAGAATCAAGAAGCTTTGGGTTGAATGTGATTCAGTGGCAGTTGTGAATCTCCTCATCAGGAGTGTAGTTCCCTGGTTTGTCTTTCAAAGATGGAGATCTCTTTCCAGCTATTTGATGTCGATGGAGTGGAAGGTTACCCACTGTTTTCATGAAGCCAACCCATCATTGACTTCCTTGCCAAATTAGCAACTTTGCAGAATACTTCTGATCCTGTTTTGTCTTGGCCCGCTTTAATCCAAATGGAAATAGAGAAGGACGCTCTCATACACCCTAGATATAGATTTTCTTAGCCCTTCTTTTTTTTGCAGGTTGAGTTCTCTGGGCTTCTTTCCTACTGATGGCATTGCCGAAGGTGGGTTTGAAGTCTCAGGTCCTCTCCCCGTTTATAGGTTGTGGCCTATTGGTTTCTTTGTCTGTGAGGGTGTTGAGTTTTAGGTCTCCTTTTTCTGCTGATGGAATTGGCGAAGGTGGATTAGGAGTTCCTTCTCAATCATCCTGTTAGCTGTTTTTGGAGTTGTTTTTTTGGCTCCATTCAGTTTGTACATTTATTATTATTATTTTTTCTCTTCATATTTAATACAAATGATTTCTAGCGGAAAAAAAAAAGCGGCAGGGGATGAGAATGAACAAGTTTTT
>NW_024868081.1:0-185487 GCF_013358625.1 Macadamia integrifolia
TTTTTTGGTGAATTGATGCTTTGATTATGAGTCTTATGACTCATGACATGGATCATGGATGTCATAACATTACTATTCCATTTCATACCATGATTAAAGAATGTTTATGTAGCATTTAATCACCGATCTAATCTAAATAGTAAACGGCTTAAACTAATTGATTGTGGAATTCGGTCTATATCCTATTGTCTCTCAATAATTTAATTTCAATAAAGAATGTCAAAAGGTTTTTATGCAGGTTGTGTATATATACAATCGTAACTTTCAACTATTGAATTGCGGCGATAGAAGTGCATAAAAATTGGGTCCATAGAGAATTTTTACGTTTTTTTAATCCATTGGGGTTCAACTGATCCTAATTCCAACTGATCCAGAGAAAAATCTTAAAGGGGATTAAAATATCAATTCGAAGACCCATCTGGATATTAATTCTATTTTTGTAAACCTGATTGGAAAACTATGTGGGTGGGTAAAGATGTAGAACTTAAAAGAGTGAAGCTTTACATAATTTCTTTTCAAGAGGTATAATTAAAGTTAAGGATAATTTACAGTGCCACCCCTAGAGAATGTGTCATTATTAGAGAAACACCCTTGTATAATATTAAATTATACTCAGACCATCTGCCATCAGTCACTGTTATGAAATATACCTCATATATTGAGATCAACTAATATATATTTTTTTAAATATCAAAATACCCTTGCAAAAGGGGAGCTACCTAATATATCCTCCAATAACTCCCCAATCCTAAATTGAGAAAGACCCCATCCCCAAATCGATACCCTATTATTCATACCCAAATCCTTCACGTTTTCATCTGTTAAGTTTGTCTCGAATTCTTGACCCGTTTTGAAGATTGACCCGATCCGACATATTTTGGTGGCGACCCGAATGGGAATTTTTTCTGAGATCTGTGATGGAAGCATATCGGCCCAAGCCCGGAGCCCATCACTGATCTCGTATCTCGTATGGGGGTGCGGGGGCTACCCCCCCGCGGTATGGTTCGACCGGATCGACCGCGACCCGATGGGTCGAACCGCTATTTGGAATATATATATAATGTACTGTTGCTTGTTGAGAGTCATTGTATTCTAGGGTCTTCACGAAGCTAGGGTTTCAGGGCGAGTTTTTCCTCGCCGCTGCTAGGGTGTAATCCTTCTTCTGCATAGTGAATCATCTTCTTCTTCGCCCGAGGACGTAGCACACCACCCTGGTGTGTGAACCTCGTTAAATCTCTGTGTCGTACGAATCTATTGTCTTTCTTTATTCGTGTTTCTTGGTGTTTGATCTAACAAACTGGTATCAGAGCTCTTGGTTACTTCGATCCATGGCTTCAACGAAATACGATATTGATAGGTTTGACGGCAACATCAGTTTCAGTTTATGGCAGGTTCGAATGATGGCTGTTCTCACGCAGCAGGGTTTGAAGAAAACCCTATTTGGGAAGGCGAAGAAACCTGCAACTATGTCCGATGATGATTGGAGCGATTTGGATGATAAAGCCCTTTCAGCTATTCAGTTGTGTCTTTCGAATGATGTTCTACAGGAAGTTCTCTCAGAGAAAACGGCTGCAGAGTTATGGGTGAAGTTAGAGAACCTCTACCTCACCAAATCCCTCACCAATAGGTTGAGATTGAAGCAACAACTGTATACCCTTCATATGGGCGAAGGTACTTCTATTAAATCCCATATATCTGAATTCAATTCTATTGTTACTGATTTGAAAAGGATAGATGTTAAAATAGACGATGAAGATTTGGCCCTATTATTGTTATGTTCTCTGCCTCCATCTTATAAGCACTTTAGGGATACCATGATTTATGGTAGAGAGACAATCTCTATTGAGGATGTCAAAACGAATCTGCAAAGCAAGCAGAAGATTGATGATGAGTTGACAACTACCAATAAATCTGATGGTGTTGGCTTGGTAGCTAGAGGGAGAACGAATGAAAGGGGTTCATATGGTGACAAAAAGAAGGCTAGATCAAAATCTAAGCACAAGAATTTAACCTGCAATTACTGTAAGAAAAAGGGGCATATTAAATCTGAATGCTATAAGCTTTTAAATAAGCAGAAGGCAGGTGGTGGTGCTCAAAATCAACAGAAAATAGATGATTCTGCAGAAGCCAGTATTGCTGAAGATGAGAGTGAGTCTGATATGCTTTTGGTGACTGATGATAAAGTTAGATCACAGGATGAATGGATTCTTGACTCTGGTTGTTCCTACCATATGTGTCCCAATCGTGAATGGTTCTCCACATACGAATCAGTTCGAGGTGGAGTTGTATTGATGGGAAATAATGCTTCTTGTAAGACTATTGGAATGGGAACGATCAATATCAAGATGTATGATGGCATTGTCAGAACCTTGTCCAATGTCAGGCATGTCCCTGATTTGAAGAAGAATCTCATCAGTTTAGGCACTCTTGATTCAAATGGGTGCAAGTATACAGCTGAAGGTGGAGTCATGAAGGTCAGCAAGGGAGTTCTCTTATTGATGAAAGAAATCAAGGTTGGCAGTTTGTATGTGTTGCAGGGTACTACAGTCACTGGGTCTGTTGCAGCAGCTTCATCATCTATGTCTGAATCAGATGTCACAAATTTATGGCACATGAGGTTAGGCCATATGAGTGAAAGAGCGATGGCATCATTAAGTAAAAGGGGCTTGTTGTGTGGTCAGAGTACAGGAGCAATGGAGTTCTGTGAGCATTGTGTGTTTGGGAAGCAGAAAAGAGTTAGTTTCAGTACTGCTATTCACAGGACCAAGGGAACTTTGGACTACATTCATTCAGACCTATGGGGGCCCTCCAGGGTTGCCTCAAAGGGGGCTGGTGCAAGATACTTGCTTACTTTCATTGATGATTTCTCTAGGAAAGTTTGGGTCTATTTCTTGAAGCACAAAAATGAAGTATTTTTCACTTTCAAACAGTGGAAGAATTTGCTTGAGAAGCAGACCGGGAAACAAATTAAAAGGTTGAGAACCGATAATGGCCTAGAGTTTTGTGAAGGTGACTTTAATGAGTTCTGCAAAAATGAAGGTATTACAAGACACCATACAGTTGTTAAAACACCCCAGCAGAATGGAGTGGCGGAGCGTATGAATAGAATCTTGTTAGAAAAGGCAAGGTGTATGTTATCAAATGCAGGATTAGGCAAGGAGTTCTGGGCAGAAGCAATTAACACAGCAACCTTGTTGGTGAATCGATCTCCTTGCACAGCTATTGAGTGCAAGACTCCAGAAGAAGTTTGGTCAGGTAAACCTGCAGACTACTCAAATTTAAAAGTATTTGGATGTCCTGCTTATGCACATGTAAATGAAGGGAAGTTGGAACCTAGGGCTAAGAAATGCATTTTTCTTGGGTATGGATCTGGAGTGAAAGGATACAGGTTGTGGTGTTCTGATCCAAAGTCTCCAAAATTTCTTATTAGCAGAGATGTTACTTTTGATGAATCTGCTATGTTGCATCCTAGGAAAGAAGTTCCTATTCATTGTGATGAAGGTCAAGAAAAATCTAGAGAGAAGGTGGAGTTTGAAATTGGTGGTTCATCTTCAAACAAAGCACAATCTACTTTAGTTCAGTTGCCTACTTTTACTGAAGGAGATGATGCTCAAGAGAATCAAGAAGAAGAGCGGTACAACATTGCCAAGGATAGACCAAGGAGGAATATTAGACAACCACAAAAGTATGGGCATGCTGAATTTGTTGCTTATGCATTGTCTGTTGCAGATACAATTGAAAATAGTGAGCCTGCAACATATTCTGAAGCTGTTGCTTCAATTGATTCTACAAAATGGTTGATTGCCATGAATGAGGAGATTGAATCTCTTCATAAAAATCAGACTTGGGAGCTTGTGAAGCCAAGAACAGGGAAGAAAATTGTTGGTTGCAAATGGGTCTTCAAGAAGAAGGAATCTGCCTCAGGTGTTGAAGATGCTAGGTACAAGGCACGTTTGGTTGCAAAGGGCTACAGTCAGGTACAATGAATTGATTTTAATGATGTTTTCTCACCTGTTGTTAAGCATAGTTCTATTCGTGTCCTACTTGCTTTAGTTGTTATGTATGATTTGGAGTTGGAGCAACTTGATGTAAAAACAGCATTCTTGCATGGTGAACTAGAAGAACAGATTTATATGCATCAACCTGAAGGGTTTGTTATTGAAGATAAGGAGGACCATGTATGCTTGTTGAAGAAGTCCCTACATGGTTTAAAACAGTCTCCTAGACAGTGGTATAAAAGGTTTGATTCAGTTATGGCTAGTTTTGGATACTCCAGGTGTCAATATGACTGTTGTGTTTATTTCAGAAACCTCTCTGATGGGTCATTCATATATTTGTTGCTTTATGTTGATGATATGTTGATTGCAGCAAAAGATAGGAATGAGGTCAATAAGTTGAAGGAACAATTAAGTTCTGAATTTGAGATGAAAGATTTAGGGGCAGCAAAGAAGGACCTTGGTATGGAGATCAAGAGGGATAGAAAAGCAGGGAAGCTGTGGCTATCTCAACAAAAGTACACTGAGAAGGTATTGAATCGTTTTGGCATGAAAGATGCCAAACCTGTAACTACTCCTCTTGCATCTCATTTTAGACTTTCAACTGCTCTATCACCTAAGACAGATGAAGAGGTGGAGTACATGTCACGTGTTCCATACTCTAGTGCAGTTGGCTCCGTTATGTATGCTATGGTTTGCACTCGTCCTGACATTTCACAAGCTGTCAGTGTGGTGAGCAGATATTTGTCATGTCCAGGTAAAGCTCATTGGGAAGCAGTGAAGTGGATACTTAGGTACTTGAAAGGGACCTCTGGTGTTTGTTTGGAGTTTGGGAGGAATGGTGATAGTTTATCTGGTTATGTTGATTCAGATTATGCAGGTGATCTTGACAAGAGAAGGTCACTCACAGGCTATGTATTTACTCTTGGAGGAAGTACGGTTAGTTGGAAAGCTACTTTACAAGCTACAGTTGCATTATCTACCACTGAAGCAGAGTATATGGCAATGACTGAGGTAATTAAAGAAGCTATTTGGCTTAGAGGTTTGTTGGGAGAACTCAGCATGGATCATGGGGTGACTGTTGTCCATTGTGATAGCCAGAGTGCTATTCACTTGACTAAAGATTCAATGTATCATGAGAGGACAAAGCACATTGATGTTCGGTATCATTTCATAAAAGAGATAATTGCTCAAAGTTATATTCAAGTGTTGAAGATTGGTACTGAAGACAATCCAACTGATATGTTGACTAAGCCTTTATGTGTTGGTAAGTTCGAGCATTGCTTGAACTTACTTGGTGTTTGTCATGTTTGAGTTCAGCCCTTTGGAGGGCTATTGGAGAAGACGAAGATATTAGCTATTTGCTTATCTGTTGGAGGAGAATTCAACCCAAGGTGGAGATTTGTTAAGTTTGTCTCGAATTCTTGACCCATTTTGAAGATTGTCCCAATCCGACATATTTTGGTGGCGACCCGAATGGGAAAATTTCTGAGATCTGTGATGGAAGCAAAGGGCTTGGGCTATCGGCCCAAGCCCGGAGCCCATCACTGATCTCGTATGGGGGTGCGGGGGCTACGCCCCCACGGTATGGTTCGACCGGATCGACCGCCACCCGATGGGTCGAACCGCTATTTGGAGTATATATATATATATATATATAATGTACTGTTGCTTGTTGAGAGTCATTGTATTCTAGGGTTTTCACGAAGCTAGGGTTTCAGGGCGAGTTCTTCCTCACCGCTGCTAGATTGTAATCCTTCTTCTACATAGTGAATCATCTTCTTCTTCGCCCGAGGACGTAGCACACCACCCTGGTGTGTGAACCTCGTTAAATCTCTGTGTCGTACGGATCTATTGTCTCTCTTTATTCGTGTTTCTTGGTGTTTGATCTAACAATAAGAACTAAGGTTTCAATGAAGATTTGATGCAAACCATACCTGAAGATCGTGTCTGATTTTGTTCGTGTATGTCCACAGTTCCTACTGCTCTGGTTCATGTTTGGTGTGAGAGTTGTCTGGGTTTTGTTGCTTCGAATCTGTTCTGGTTCAAGTGACAACGAATGCTTTGATTGCTGCTGTTTCAGTTTCAAATCTGGTGTACCTACTATTTGCCGCTTGTGTCATTGGGTTCTTTGTTTTCTGCTACTGATAATAAATTGCTGATGTTATTGATTGATTGATTCTTTCCATGAGCTGCTGCAATACTGCTGATTGAATAAATCTGTGCTGAAGTTTTGTTCGTGTTTTCTACTTCTGAATATGTCCGAATCGATTATTGCTGCTAATTTATCGCTGCTCAAGCCGATTCTTTTAGCTGATTTATTGATGCTATCAATTGCTCAGCTCTTGGTTCAAGACAACTGCTGAATCATTGGATTTTTATCGTCGTCTGGTATATGTTCCTGCCATCGATTGATGATGATATACCACTTTTTGATTGATCATTTGCTTGCTGCTAATTGAACATATGTTGAAAGTTTTTGCTGATTTTTGAAACAGAATCGACCTGTTCCTTTTGATTTCTGGTATTTGTTGGCTACCAGCCACCTTTCTTCCCTGGTTTTCCCCATGGTTAGCTTGGTTTCCACTGCTCTTACTCTGCTTGCGTATTAGGTTTCCGTAAGTTGATGGTTTCCTTATTTTAGTTTACCATCACTTCCTCCCTGGTTTTGTTTCTTTCATGATGGTTGTCATGACTATTGGCTTTGTGAGGAAGAAGATGTCCTCACGTCACCTTCTTCTAATTTCCCTTTTTCAATATTTTGAGTTTCCTTTATTATTTGAGTTCCCATAAATAACCCTTCAATTACTACTAAGTTCTTTTTGTCCTTATTTTAGTTTCCATTCCCAATTTACCCTTTGGCCTTGGATTGTGGTTTTAATGGGAGTTCAACTAAATTACAGACCTGCCACTTCCTGTTGAGAATTTGATATATTTACCAAAATTGCTATCAACTTTGGATTAATTGGGTTCTATTGTTTAAAGTGGAGTCATACTGAATCCAATTGAGTATTCTGACCTGGGGTTCCGCATCAATTGGGGATTATATGAAGTAATTACAGAATTGTCATTGGGCATATAGATGTCGAATTATTGCTTTGGTGGGCCCGGGATCACCTCAATTTTGGAATTTGCACTTTTTCTTGGAAAATTGGAACTTCATGCGTGGTAATTGGAGTTATTTGTTCAAGTTTGCTACCGTAAGGGGGAGATTGGAAATTATTTTCTTGTGGTGCTCTTGGGTTTAGGATTCTTTGTGGTAGTGGTTGTAGGATAATATTTGTCTTTGCGTACTGCTACACGTGAGGGGGAGATTTAAATTATCTACTCTCGATTTGATTGATTGTTTATTTGAATTATTTCGTTTGAAAACGTTATGCTCGTATGTATCCTCAGCAACTATTTTATCTTTTGAAGATGGTATATTCAGCGACCTGATGTTATTTGGTATATTCAACAACTTAATGTTGTTTAGTCCCCAGCAACCTGATGCTGCCTCTTTATCTGTGGAACTTTCTGTGAGACGTCTGTTTAGGGATATTTCTGTTTGAGGCTCGTGAGTGCTTTTATTGTAGCTATTGGGAGCTACACTTTCTGTTGGAGTGCCTTCATTGGGGAGGGCTTTTGGTGTTGTTGTTGTTCATTGATACTGGATTACCTTCTTTTGGAAGGGCTTTCGTTGGTCTTAGAGTGCCTTCGTTAGAAGGCCTTTCGTTGCTTTTGGAGTTGTTGATGGCTTTCTGGTGATTGATTGGAGTTGTATCTGTGTTCATTGGAGTTCTTGTTGATCCAAGCTGGATCTTTCTGTTGCTATGTGTATACTCCAACTTAAGTGGGAGTGTCAGAGTATATGAGAGCATGTATCGGTTGGAGGGCTATTGGTGACCATAGACCTCCATACCATGGGATAATATTTGATATATCTTTGTTAGTGTCCTATTGGATTTAGGATAGTTGTTAGCTAAGTTAGAGTTAAGTTAGAGTTAGTTTCCTATTTTGATTATGCATTCTACTGTCCTATTTGGGTTATGACTATGTAATAGGTAGTCTATATATTGAATGAAAAGGGAAGACACAAACACACGGTTGTGACTCCCAAGTTACACCAATCTCTTTGTCTCTCTTATTTCTTCTTCTCTGATTCTGGTTCTCAAATCTTTACAAATTCAAACATAACTTCTCAACCTTAGACCAACTAATTAGGGGGTGTTATGCATAATTCTACAAGTGGCACTAAAATAACTACTAATTTAAATTTTGGAAATAAAAGAAAATTTTGAGATCACATGTCAAGCACTCTGTTTTAAGCATGATTGATCAACCTCCATGGATATGCAAATGTTATAAAAGTATCACATACACAGACTAAGAAGCCCACTTGAACCAGCCAAGTTCCTTGGTTCTGGTTTTGTCTTAACAACTGACCTGTTTGTCAACCAGCTTTATTATCTAATATTCTAAGATGCATGGGCTTGATGGGAGAGATCGTATCTTGTGGGTCCCACTTGGAGATTGGATGCTGCTGAATATATTCTCTTAGAGATAGTCTTCAACTTAGTTTCCTGTAATATTTTCTTAGAAGGAAGTTAGTGGTTACTAAATATTTAGTTTCGAATTTCAAGTAATAGACTACTTAATGAACAAGCAATGTTATGTAGAAGTTTCTATTTTAGTTGCTTTCTATTTTCCTAATAATAGCTAAGGATTCCTTTCCAGTTTTGCTTGGCAGCCAAGTAGTTCCCACGCATGAGGGGTTTCTATTCTAGTAATCAGTACATTGGTTTTATAAATAAAGAGCATAGGACACACTAGCCAACAGATTAGATGCTTTGGAAAACTAGATCTATGAGAGTGTGTGTACTGTGGTGAATCAATCACAGCCCTTGTGGTGAAGCAAGTGGCAACCCAAGTGGTGAATCCTTGGTTTGGGACAGGTGGTGAAACCTTTCCTGCAGGCCATATGTAGTGAAGCCTATTGGTCATATCCCCTTCTATCTTCTCATCTTCTTGTTTCTTTCTCTTTGTTCCATTACTGTTCTGCAGGTTTTCCAGAAATTTTCTCTCTATCATGGATTGTTATTGGGTGAACTCCAAACTTGTTTTGCGTCCTAATAATTCTTTGTTGTTGCCCTCTAAGCACTTTTGTCTTCTATTCATTTACATAATATTTCAGGTCTGCGATGGGAGTATTTTACAGCGTATGTCTGGATTCTCTTTTTGTCGAAGAAGACATACCCAATTGATGGTTTTTTTTTTTTTTTTTTTTTTTTTTTTTGGAAAATATCTGAAGGTCGGTCATTGTTTCCTGAGAATCTATCCATTAGATTGTGCTGAGTTTTGATTTGTTATTCCTTACTCCATTCTACTCCACACGACCCAAGTTTGATGTCCATCGGACTGGTGGATTGGAAGTTATTCAAGTTTTCTTTACTTGCTATTTTCTGGTTTTGCCTAGTTTCTATTTTCTGTTCATGCTCATATCTCCTAATCTAACAATGAGTTCTCTTTGATATGTTTACAACATAATCACCACCACAAGATCTCTATGATATACTAATTTCAGCCTCATCAGGTTTGTAGTTTGCAAGTTTTATTCACTTCAAGTTTCTGCCATATTTCTCAGATTTAGGTTCACTGTGATTCTGGTTTCTCATAGGTTGGCTAGCATTGGCTTTGTTTTAACCTAGCTCTACCTCATTGCTAAGACATTGATGTGACAGTATGTTTACCATGTGGCCTCCATGTGCACTTTATATCCATTTAATGATAGATATGAAGGAGAAGAACAAGAACAATCATTTCACCATTCACCCAAAAAAAAAAAAAGAATCTACTCACAAACAATTTGGTTTCAGATAGTTGCATACTTGCACATGGCTCATAAGGCTATGTGGCTATGAGCTTTAAATTCCAAATAGGTGAAGAGACTAATCTATTTGTGTGGACAGAACTTGATCTAACAAATTCTAGCTGATGTCCATAAGTTTTAAGCATTTCAGACTGCTCTTAATTACATGCCCTAAAGAACATTCAACATTTAGATTCTTGGAAAATGAACATACACATTCCACCTTTTTTTTTTTTTTTAAGATTGTGTTTAGAAGTAGGAGCAAATTGGACACTTATAAATTGTAATTCTATCAGGACTTCAGGAGTATCAGTAATTTTTCTAGAATTCTGGCCTGGACATGTTGAACAGATATATTAATCAATGACAATTGTCTTACTAATGCAATAGGATCCAATTCAGTACCTTCCTGAAGTGCATCACGGACTTCTTCTGTTGTCACATTCAATGCCCGCAGCAGAATTGCCAAGTTTTGTGCCTTCTTGGAATCAATAATCTGAATGTACTGAGGATGATCAGAAGACGATGCCCCCTTCTTGAGTTCATTTTTGTTTTTCTCAGAAGCAGCATTGTACCCAAATAGAGTTTCTATCGTCTCTTCGTTGACCCTGTTAAATTTAGAATAAATTCTATCAGTCTCTTTGTAGCCTATGATATCCAATCACTTATTCGTGTAACAGAAAAATTGAGTGTATTTAGACCCTTACTGGAAGGATCCTGCCTTAATCTGATGCCAGACCATTGAATGATCAGGGTTTGCGAGAACCTTATCCCAGAAGAACGGCTTTAGCTTGGTTTTTTGGGCTTCTCCATCAGAAGCTGTATCTTCTGGATGATTTGATTTATGAGATGAAGGTCTAGCCAACTTAGAGCCCATGGGTGCTTGTGGGTGTCCACGGGGTGGAGGGAAAACACCTTTCGGAGGGGCTGGAGGGGGAAGTCTAGGATTCATAGCAGGTGGCATAGGTGGTGGAGCAGGAGGAGGTGGAGTAGCCCGGCCAGGAGGAGGTTTCAAAGAATTGGGGGAACTTGCAACAGTTCCTGACAAAGGAGCTTCTGTTATTGAGGCATCTATAGGCAAATTGCTATCCAAAGATGAACCCCATCCATAGTGGCTATTTGTACCAAAAGATTGACTTCCAATCTTCTCTTTCTGCATTGAATTTCCCAAGGAAAAAGACTTATGGGAAGAACCTGAAAGTTCAATATAATTTGGGGGGAGGGGAATAAGAGTTAAAACTTGAAAAACTGAAAATCTATAACAGCAAAAATTGAAGTATATGCATACCACCAGATAAATCACTTAGATTTAAGGTAAGCAAGGGCCTGTCATCCTTTTGTCCATCTTTGGACACACCATTGTTTCTATGACATTTACGATAGCAAGAAAAGACCATTGCAGCAAAAGCAAACGTCCCCACCGCAGTTGCAACAACAGCAACAACAACAGTTTTCTGGCTACTATTGTGCTTTTGTGATGGTAGTTGTGGTACCAAATCTGGGATCGCAGAAGAATGATCAATAGTTGAAGGTGACGGACTTGAAACTCCTGAACTAGGTGGAAAAAATGGTTTTGTTGGAGGTTCAACGGGGTGTTCAGGATCAGGAGCCCGAGGGCTGGCAGGGGATGGATCAGAAGTTGGTGCTGGACTGTAGGCAGGAGGATCAACTGGAGGGGCAAAGGCAGGGGTTACTCTTATGTTTTGAAGCACCTCATTACCCTTATGAAGTCTAGAAGATTCCCCACTACCCCTATGTTGTCTAGAAGAGTGAGGCCAACCGGAAAGAGACCCAAGATGTTTCTTGTACCCATTCCTAGAGCCCTTTGCATCACCAGAAATGTGAGAAAGATGATTTTTAGTTCTTAAGCAACCCAAAAGAGTTTGCTTTGTTTGGGGAGGCAGCACATTAATTGCTTTCTGTAGTCTTCCTTTTCCCGGTGACCATGCTTCTGACTTGACCTCAGAGGAGCCTCTGGCCCTTTCCTTTAGACGAAATAAGTCAAAATTTTCATTAGCTTCTTTCAAATGCATCAAATCTGACCTGCATTTGATCCATAACTGCTGTGCCTGCAACAAAGGTGCCAGGAATTCTACTTATCATTCAATTACCAATTTACAAATAGATAAAGCAGTACTTAGCGGTGCAGAAAATACCAAGTTTTGCCAAATGTGACGTACATGCTTTGATAAAAGGCTATTGTTGCAGATTACTATAGAATTTTCTTTGGTAGAATAAAAAATTTATAAGGTCCCAAGAGGTAATGAATGGGAAGACGAAAAAAAATATATCAATAAGAAAGGATTTGTTCGTTGGACACATAAAATTAGCTAAGCACCTTATTCGAACAAATATAGAACCCGAATGGACGAGCCTAATACCAGTTCTTCCTCTTGTTGAAAGATGCTAATTTATTCGTGCATGTGCAATAAGCAACCTTGAAAGGTGATTTCTTATGAAGCCATCAAAAGAGTCTAACATGAAGAACCAATATGCTTTTTCTACGAATTGAGGTACATGACTAAGTCAAGTGATAAACGTTGCGTCTTGTCTTATTCAGTTCCATGCTCATCTAATGGTTGTAGATACTCTAACTGAGGATGGAGTGATAATTATGGGTATAATAAGATCACTATTGGGGATCACCTAAATTGGTATGGGATGGGAACAATACAATGGATCAACCCATCCTCTATGCATGTCAGGATTTTTCTTCTTGAATGGGCCAATCATTTGTTATAATATGCTGTTGTTGGTGATAACAACATAATTTATTTCAGATCCAGGACTATTCTGGTTGTCTCTCACTTTTATGTATATTCTCCTTGCAAAAATCGAGAGTAGCTTGCCACTCATTTTTGGATTTTTACACGTGTAGAATGCATCGTAGCTTTATTACGATGAAAGGAGATACGGAGTCTACCCAACTATCATGCAGCTCTTTATTTGGCATACATGGACTTTTCAGACACTAAACTGAAAACAATCATGAAAAATGAGGTCAAGGAAAGCTAAATGAGTTGAAATTTTGCTTTTTTTTAACAATTTAGTTAGCGAGGGAAGGCAAGGTTTAACATTCTCTATGCAGAACCTCAATTAGGCGCTAAGGACAGTTGTTTTCATAAGTTACAGAGAAGGCGGCAAATGGGATTTGTTGAAAGGAAAGTCCATCCAGTTAGATTAAATTAGGCAGATGACACTAATTAGATTAGAAAATAACTATGTCTATCTTTTCGTAGGATTCCTGCCAATGAATCATACCCAAGCATTTCGAAATTAATCTCAAATAAAAAATACATCCAGTCATGAAATTGATCCAGTGCAATTACGTAATCTCAAAAATGCCTCAGGAACTTGAGAAAGACTTAATGTTAACAATGTCCCACAAAGTGGAGAATAACTGTTGAAGGATTTTCTTTCAAACTACCATAGAACTTAGAAGCCATAGGTGTATCAGGCCCTACAAACTAAGCATACTAAGTCATTATACATCTTCAACCATTGTATAAACTTCGACGTACAATAGCTTACACCACATAGGACGGTTAAGAACATAATTAAGAGTGCTTCTTTCAGAAAGGCTAATCAGAATCCTTTGCAATGGAAGACATCTAGTGCTAAAATAAAAAATTGAATTAGGCTCAAAACAATAAACCCATATAAGAATTCATGTTGCACCAGCATCAAACAATAGCATCCACATTTAAATGAGAAAAGACGCAACAAACAACCAAAAGAAAAAGGGGAAAGGAGAAGGGAAGGTGGGTTGGTGTGGAGCTCCTACCACTTCTTCGTCTATCTCTGGAGAAGATGGACCAACTTTATCTCCCACTAAGAATCTCTCAATTCTCTTGCCTCCTTTCGAGCTTCCTGTCGCCAACGTGAAAAGAAGAACGACATGTATCATAAGACAACCTATTCTTCTCAATCTCATCTCTTCCCAAATCGGCGACCCAAACGCATATTATCCTTCTCATCTCATCGATGGATAAACTGACGAGCAAAAAACTGAAATTGATACGTTCTTCCCTCAATCTCCAATAACGAAGTGAAATAAATAAACAAACAAGGAAGTTTCGAATCAATAAATGAACCCAGACCACCAATTCAACCAGAGTTTCCCTTTCCCCCAAGGGAACAAGCCCGCAATTTGCTCAAATTCTTCTGCATTCCTTCAACATTTGCAGATAAAAATTAACTAGAAATCCAAAGATGGCGCTCTATGAATTGAGAATTCAAAGTATATAAACTTCAAAATATCCTCAGAATCAACAATGCTCCTCCTGCTTTCCCTAGCGAATAGCACAAAACACCTGATCACATCCCCTGAAAACAATGGTTTCCTGAAGAGATCAACCAAGAAGAAGCAGAGGGCGGAGCTGAAATTGAATCCACGCATCTGCCTCCTCTTGTTTACTAAATAGTCTGAAATGTGAGATCCTTTGTCGCCGAAGAACAGAGATGAATAAATAATTTCCTATGCCCATGGGGTTTCTTTTGGTTTTGTTCGAATTTTTTTGTCTTTTTCCGACTGGGGTAGACGCGGAGAGCAGAAGATCAGGCGAGAGACGTGTGGAAAGTGGAAAGGAGGCTTTTGGAGAGACCCTATTAATATATATAAATCGTTGGGAAAAAGCCAAATCCAGAAAGCCTTTTTGTTTTAATTAATAATAGAATTTTTCAATTAATATTTTATATTGGGCGACCTATTCCACGTCATTCCCTCATGTGGGTTTGCTTTACTTGGGTCGGACTATAGAGTTGGACTATAGAGCTGCTCTGCTTTTTACTCTTGCTATTGCTTTTCATCTTATTCTTTTATCACTTTCCTTTAAAAGAAGCTAAGACCGGAGGATGTGAATTTGTAATCGAAATCTTTTACTAAAATTGAGTCGATCCATTTACACTAAAATTATAAAATCGTTTAGTAAATAGTGCGATTATAGTTTCAAGTTTCAGGCCGATTAGCTAAACAGATTGGGTCAGTTTTAACCATAGAACCCGTTGATTTTAAACCGAACCATTTAAAACCGTTTAAACCGTTTAAATCGATCTGATTAATCCGTATAACAATTAAATAAAGAAAGGGCAGTAATTCCTATAACAATTAAATTAAGTGTATATCCTGCTTTTGTATGATTTATTGCAATCAGTTCAAGTTTAGGCTTTAGATCATGAACTTGTAATCCATATATGTTACTATGTTATTATGTTATCATAGATGGGGTGTTTTGGCTGAACCACCTGTCATTTTAATATTTTATGTTATAAAATGTTGGATTTGGATGTTGTATGATTTTAGTTCTAAATGTTTGAGAATAGCTATGCAAAGAAATAGCACTAGATTATCAAATTGAGACATACCATCGTTAATATAGAATCTCTTATTTGTGGTTGCCAATTATTTTTTGATAAGCTTATGATCTTCAGTTTAGAGATGGTTGTAAGTTATAACAAACCGATTGTGAACTGTTTTACAAACTGTATGGAATAAATCGAAACCAAACCGTTTAAAACCATGAAATCGACACCGTTTAGAAACTATGGAAACCGAAACCGTTTACTAAATGGTCACGGTTTCAAAAAGTAGAACCGTTTAATAAATGGTGCGGTTATGGTTTTAGTCAAATAAATGTGAACCGAATCAATCCACACCGTTTGAACCGAAACCAAACCGATTAACACTATTACTAAGATCATGGTTTTAAAATCAAAAATCGGATCGATTGAATTGACCGATTCGAATTAGTATCGGACATGTCTGGTCTAATTGATTTCCCATTGATTCGAAGATTTTGATTACTTTTCGATCGATTCTGAATTTCTGACCAATTTGATTCCCGATTCCATGCTTTAAAATATTGGTACACCTCCTTGTCTTGTTTGGATTTTATTTCGGGTTGAACTATTTTTGGTCTGGGTTAATTATCCGGTTCAGTCCATATGGAATCCGATTTCAAGATTGGAAACGCCATGTACGCGCATCGTAAAACAAAATATTGGAGATCATTGGACATGAAGAATCAGTATCAAAAAATCCATGTTCGTGAAAATTCTAAAATCCCACGGCTGGTTAAATCAAATGAATCAATGTGAAGGTTCAGAATCTTCATTGAAAGTACTTTCATTTAATTTTTTTTTTAATTATCATTATTGCTTTTTTTTTTTGCTAAACATATTTTAAAGTAAAACATATGTATCTTTTGTTTTTCATAAATATTTTTAGATGACAATAAGTGAGACACGTGTTATTTATAGTAAAAAAAACAAAGTGGCATGTGTTGGCTATTGGCACTTAACTTGTATATTCAAGTGAACATAAGTACAGGCAAAAATATCCTCTGCAGTGAGTGTAGTGATGTGGTGAACATCAAAAGGTCGAGAAGACCTCGGGGCATGTCTAGATGCTCTTAGCCATCCGATGCTCACTGCACAACAGCACTCATTGCAGAGAATAATCAATCTAAGTATAGATATCTCAACTCTCAATGTAGATGGGCATCAATTATTTTCTACTGGGGAAAAAATGCTCCTTGATTGCATAGGGCCAATAAGGGTGCACACATAATTTCACCACCCTCTGTGTCTGAATATAATGGCTACATGATTTTTTTTAAAGGGGTGGGGATACTAGATTAAACTAATCATTGGACTAATCTAAAATCAGTTATGGGACCACCTCCATGAATTCTAGTTTGAGTCAACTTAGAGTTGATCAAAATCAATTCAAACCCCATTGTGTGGGTGTTTTTTAAGAGTTCTTTTATTTATTTATTTATTTATTTTAATGAGCTAAAACAAAAACAAGTTACACTAGATTACTAATTTTTCTGTTGGTACGAGTGTAAAACACTATATTACTAACTAGGGTGCGTCGTTGTAATCAAGACAGACGTTGTAACCGAAGTATTTTACCCTCATTGTATTAACAAGGTACTAGAATAGAAAGTTTAAATAGCAAGGTACTAGAATAAGAGGTTTAATTAGGTGAATTCACACCATGAGTGAACGGGTCAGGTCAGGTGGCAATAATATTTTTCAAAAATCCATCGCAATAGAATGTGTACGTCATGATAAGATACGTGTTTAATATGATATATATGTATATATCACGAAACATATATGTACTTAGGATTTTAAGCAAAAAAAGTGCTTAAAATACCCTCTTTTTGATTAGTTGAAATAGTTATTAGGGTAAGAAGCATATAAGGAATATTCCTACATCCCTCTCTAGGTTTAGATTCTCGATCGGAAAGGAATTTTAGGTTTTGATTAATTTTTTTTAAAATAAAGAACACTATTAAAATGAATAATATGCAAAATATGGGAAAATTAAAAATAAAACCGGCATCCCTTAATAAATGTATATTGTTTCATATTTGACAGTTTATACGTAAAATAAATGGATTCGGTAATTAAATGTTTGAATACGACAAAAATACGTGTTTAATACACGTGATTACCAACTATTGTTTGTGCGCGTGATTACTATGGACTACTTAGTAGCCCAGCGTTGTCGTAAGACAAAGAAGCCTTCTATCAATACAGCAACAAGCACCTTGACACCACACCTAGGAATGAAGTAGTGGTTAAATAGTGATTCGAGCAATGCATGGAGGTCAAAGAGGGATGGCCCAAGACTTAGGCTATAAAGTGTTACTTGCTATCTGAAATTAAATCGCGGCGATTGGAAGGTCAAACCGTCAAGGGAAGCATGAAGTCATGATCCTCTATCGGCAAGCTAATCAGCTAGATTGTTGAGAAATGCAGAGAACGACTTGGTTGTCGCAGAACGCAGATGATTGTTAAACTGAAGATATGGGAGATCCCCTATTTTTCAACTGGAGGAATATTTGGATTCAGAGGTCCTTTCTCAATCGAAGTGGGATGCATCCCTCAGATAGAGAGATATGAAATGGAGAACAAATTCGATCGGTGACGTGGGGCTACAAGGGTGGTGGTGGGAGTAGTTTGCAGGGGCAGGGGCGCCTGTGGGTTTCAGAGTACAGGGGTGGGGAGATGAGAGAGACGAGGATATTTTTTCATACGAGGGGCAAGGAATGGTACATAAAATGGGGTAGCGACAAGGACTGGTAGAGGTCGAGGTGGAGGTGGGTCAAGGAAGAAGGTATGGGAGAGGTAAGGCAGAGACTTACCTCTCGTTTTTCAATACTTTATATTTCTCCTCTTCAACTTTGATTGCTCTTTCCAAGTACCCTTGCACAAACTCAGAGGATGATGATGATGGAGAAGAGTGGCCTTCAACCGTCGAATTGATTGTTCCACATCCGGATGATCTTGCAGTTGATAAATTGCAGTCATTATAAATCCATCGAAAAAACGTGCATCATCGATCTTGGGGCTGTAATTATCTTGAATTGAATTACAACAATAATTTGCAGAACATATATAATAGGTTGTTTAAAATATGAAAAATAGTTATACCCCAGTAGACTTAGGACAACACCAGAATCGACGATTAAAGTTCGTCGAGGTCTTCGCGACGTGTACCTTACATTGTCCTTCGCCACATTCACATAATTGAAATTCATCTACCCATATAAAAAATTCATTATGCCTTGGACATTTGAAATACATTCTACCACTATTAGGCCTTTGTTTTATTGTGAATTTATCGCACAAATCATTACAGTATTCACATCTAGCCAGTACGGTGTCACTTGAAGACATATGTAGAGCACAAATTATACTTATCAAATCAAAGTATCATGTATGAAAAAAACAGTATCAATAAAGGCATCTCACAATCACATTCAACAACACATATGATAGCACACCACCCATTCAATATAAATAATACTGTGAAAAACAACATTGTCAAATATGAAACCACAATAACCTGCATGTTACATTAATCAACAACTTTTACAAATGTATACAATGTCACATCCCGACTATCATCGATAAAATTTACGATCCACCTAACGAAATCGTAGCCATTCTCCTTGATCTAACCAATTGATTAGCTATATTGGGGCGTACTAATGACATTTCTCTCGCCGAGCGTCTCTAGGTCATATCAGAAGTTGAAGCATGGTACACCACAGGATCGGGATTCTTAGGGTCATCAATAGCTTGTTCACTTCTAAGGTCATTAAATAACTGATCTTGAATTGTCTGTTCCTTGGTGTAATTGTGGAACCCACAACAGGCAACTATAATCTTTGTCTGATTTTCTATATCGTAGGCCTTCATACTCCTTAAAATATGGAATCTATTTTTCAAGACACCGGACTTTCTTTCAACAATATTTCGCAGTAACGAGTGTCTATGATTGAACAATTCCTTTGTTGTTCTAAGCCCAGGTCTACCCTCACCATAATCTTGTAAGTGATATCTTTTTCATCAGAATGGCACCAAATACCCCAGTTGATTTGCATACCCTAAGTCAACCGCATAATACTTGTCTTGTATTAGTATGGAAACATGTACGGGATTAGACATGTACTCCATATCGCACATCTACAAAATGACAAACATAAATTCATAATATATTTGTAATTGGTGGAGATGATGGAACCCTAAAGTAACATTCGTTCTTGCTTCTTGAAAAACTCGAGCGTCGTGTGCACTACCTTTCCAACCCGCATACACAAACGTGAACCGCATGTTGAATGAACATGCACACATAACGTCTTGTGTGATTAAACCCTTTCGATTTTGATACCGTGTTTCCTCCGACCTAGCTATGATGGCACTGATATGGGTGCCATCAATAGCTCCAATGCAATCCTAGTTTTCAGTCCATGTATGTTAGTCCAATAAATCCACCTAAAGTGCATCAAAATTTCAGGGAAAACACAAGAATAAATTTTTTAAATCCAGATAGTAAGTTACTTTGAAATATGAATAGAACTTTGGATTGTGGACAATCTCTAGAGGCACCACTTGGAAATTCGGTGGCCTAATTGTCTCATGCGACAAATAAAGCATAGCTTCTAATACCGTGTGAAAGACAACACTAATCATCTGTCCCGACCTCTGAAATCTCCGTTGTGTCTGTTACTCAATCCTTAGCCTACTACCATGAAAAACATTGCAAGCTACTCATCTACTCGAATGTAACGAGTGTCTTCTAACTAACCTCTATGTACCATTCTATCTCATAGATTGAGGAAAACATGTCTTTCAACTCTAAACTCACGGTAGCACACGTCTGTATGTCCTGCGAAAACCTCAGCTACCATTACAGCACCAATGTGACTACTATCATTTAGAGGTACTCTTATCCTATATATACTTAGCAGATTTTGGAATTGGTATAATATAACCATATCGACATCATTACTAGATGACCACGTGTCGTTGGTTTCGGGGTCATTTGACATCCCTGTAATTATGACCAAATTCAGTATGCCACAATCTTAACTAGGCTATATGTACTATGACTAGCATTACTAGAAAAAATAAATAAATAAATAACGTCCTACAATACTTAAAGCCTAATAAGTCACATTAATGTCTGTATGTTGAGATACCTACCACCGTGTACTAATGAGTTAAAGACACCATTTTCCAATACTAAAAGCCTAATAAGTCACACACATTACCTTTCCTGTATATATGCAAAAATATAAATATTAACCTGCAATAAGTAGTTACATGATATCATCAAACAAACATGGAAAATGATCATAAATATGAACCATAATCATTACCTGTCGATATTCTATTATATGTAACATCCTATATTAAAAAGTTAACAAAAAAATGTACCAATCCAACATAAAACCATAAAACACAAGCACCATAAGGTAAGTATCAACATCCAGGTCAAACATAACAAACGTATGTCAGTATGAAAGAGGAATATAACAATCCCAGAAATAAAACCAACTCAACTAGCTCAAATCAATTTTGAAAAGTCCATACAATCACCAACCCAACCAGCTCAATTTCTGAAAATACCATAAAATAAAACCAACTCAAGTAGCTCACGGGATATCCTTCAAGTTTTGGATCATCCACAACCTCCTGTCATGCCTAACTTCCACGAATGACAAGCGCCAACCAGTATCACTATATATCTTAAGCTGAGCCAACACATTCAAATCCGATGGAAGCTCTTCTAACGTGTCAAAGATCTTCTGACAACTCATAATACTATGTGGCCTGTCATACATTGGATATGGAGGTCGGACAACAGCTAAAGTGGCAGAGGAGTTGCCCTTCTCCATCCTCCATCTCACAAACTCCATGAAGTCCTGTGCAGAGTTTGCAACTGTGCGTGTCTGACTCTTCCTCCAATGATCCGTAGGAGTCCTGTCAATGTGCCACTTAGAAGGAGCTAAATTGTTGGGTTCACCACTACAACCTTCACTTACATCCGGTTCAGTGTCCAGAAATTCATCATCATCAACAACAACAACATTAGTGGACCTAGGAGTAACTGTTGTAGTCTGTGATAACCCTCTATCCCCATGGGTACTGGAGTCGGAGAATATCTCTAACAACTCCAGCCACCATGGTTGACTATCTCTCCTATATTTCACCCACTCTTTGTTTTCCTATAATCCAAAGAGGTTTGTATAAGTAATCAACACGACGAATATCAGTAATACATTTTCATACATCTATAAACCAAATAAAATATTCATATCTTAATTACAGATTCCCAGAGTCTTCCATTGTAGTAGTCGTTGCATTTGCATCCCATCCTAATCCCGTTATTTCTAGCAAACGCCTAAAGTTGTTGTACTGCCTTCGTAACTTGTTCATTTTGTTACGCAGCTGCTCCCTCGCAAATGGGCGACTGAATTTCTGTTCTAACCCTTTAGTAATATTATCCCATCCCACCTTTGTGAATGTGGAATTGGTCTTTTGACCTTTCTGGACATTCTAAACATATGGTTGATGAATGCTCTAACCTCAGCCTCATTCCATATAATAGTACTGCTTTTGGGGGTGGGGATTCTTGGAGATCTCATATTGCTGAAGATGCATAAGTAATTTAACGAACATTCCAAATATGTAAATTAGTTACATTTACATAAATTGTGCTTATCCAAAACAAACTTGATGAACATAAAGAATCATACTTGCATCAATATAACTTCTATCAATGATATAAATAAAAGTTGTGTTTAAAAAAAAAGGATGTGTAGATATATCCAATGCATTATGTTCACATCTAAACATGCAATCCTTAAACAGTGTAGGAGGTTAAAAATTAACTTACTTTTTTTTTTAAACAAAGGACTGATGTCAAAGATTACTTTAAGGTATAGGGAGACAAAGAGCTGGAGAGAATAAGTAGAATGTATATGATCAAACTCATAGAAAATTTGAAACACTGACATAGGTCACCAATGCATATATACAATACCTCACACTTTATTAACCTTTTATTTACTAGAGAAGAATAGATATTGGCAACAAATAAAACACAGCAATCACAAAAATAGTTCAAACATGGAAATTATGAATGAAACCATGGATGTAATTGTGGCAAATAGTTTGAAGTAAGCATAACAAAAAAACCATAATGAAGTGGGTGGATGGAAGATAAAAAACATAAATAAGAAAACAATTTTCAATGATCCAAGTGGTGGTGGTACTCTGGTAGAGTTTACTCTACCTGTTTCAATGAAGTGGGCTTTATATAATCTTTGGAAATGTAAATTGAAGAAAAAAAGAACAGAATAATGGACAACAGATGGGTTACTGACTGTCACAATCTAAAATCTTCATACCCATTACATTGAATATAAATATCAAATCTGTTCAAATTTCTTCATACATAGCAACTGAATATTATCCATATACTCTCTAGTTTTTACTGCATTTTCAGTTGAGCTCAAGCCCAGTTTCCTCATTTAGGGCTCGGCCATGTCAATGGAACTAAGGCAAAAACAGAGGTTATGCCTCCACACAATGTTCTTCTTATTGAGAGATTTTTCTTTAGTACATTACAATAGAATGCAGAAGCAGAGCCTATAAAGGGGTGAGACATACATGAATCTTTAAATCAAATAATGGCCAAAAATCGCATAACCAGTGGTAGCTTTTTTCCTCAATAAGAACCAAGTTACTTTAACGTACCTTCAGAAATGTATAGGGTATCCAACGATCTTGAAAGGCTTCCCACTAATTTCAGTCACACAACGGAGTTAGCTTGAACAATTGAAGGTAGAAGAGACTGACGGAATGGAATCCTCAAACTGTAAATGGGTAAAGAAGTGTGTTAGAGAGAGAGAGAGATGAACTACCATCTACATCTAATGGAAGGGTAGATCATGTAAACCCTAACTCAGGGAGGGACTTCAGAACCCCAGAAGAGAGACCTGCTAGCTTCCTTCGATTATTAGGGTAGGGAATCAATAGTTAACAAAAACCAGCTACATACCTAGGGCACCAACGGCTGAAATGCTTCCCAATAAAATCCAGCCGCACAATGCAACGATCTTGAACAATCGGAGGTAAAATAAGTCTTCTGAAGTCCTATTTTAAAGTTGAGTCTCTGCCTTACCTCTTGCAGCGATACACCTTCATGGGAGCGTGAACGTACGATGGATCTTTGCAACTTGAGAAGATGGATTGTCTTGTGCCTTCATAAGAGTGGAATCGCACGAAGAATCTCTATAAATACATATGGCAACGTCGGTTTGTGGATACAGTCAGAGGTAGGAGGAGGAGTACAGGCAGACTGGTCTCTTCTGTCGAAGGCATCGTCTTTTGAAAGAGGGCAATCGATTTTTTATCGGGGGTGGGTGGGTTTTTTTAGTGGAAAATGATTCGTGAAACGACAAAACATGTCTGGGTCGTTTCGTCAAAACTGGTTTTTGAACCATAAATAAAAAAAAAATTCTATTTCTATTTCTAGAAATAGGTGAAACGAAATGGGTTTACCAAACGCTTTTGTTCTTATTTCTTTGTTTTTTAAAACAAAAAACCACAGAAACAGCTAAAACGAACCGTTATCAAACGGGCCCTTAGTACATATCGTCAAATATTACTAATTACATCTAGAGTAAAAGGACCCTACATATTATATTATTATCCATACACACCTTATAATTTTTTTTTGCTAGACTATATATGTGGTGTTGCGGCAAAAAATCATCCTAGGTAATTAGTGGAACCTACACAGAGAAGAGAACAAGTGAGTGAGCGTCGGGTTGATCCGACGGGGGAGTCTCGATGCCTAAGATATCCCTGCAAATAGAAAATTCAGTAAGAATGGAAAAGTATTGATCCCCTGAAAGGGTGGTTTACCTAGGTATTTATAGTTCAGGGATGGCGGGCAACGAAGAGAGTCCCAATCTGGCAGCTTTCTAGTGCTAGTAGGAGTCCGTATATGGCAAGATTTATATTAGGAGAGTGAAGAAGGAGGAAATCCCACTTATGGGAGCTCCACTTACTTCCCATATCCCCCAGGATATATGGTGAGACATCCTTCCTTTTTATGAAGGATTTGATATCCTTTTGAGAGCCCTTTCCTGATTATGATAGGTCCACTTCTTGTCAATAAATTATATGATAGATTATGATGGCCTCTTAAGAGGGTGTATCCCTTGAGGAAACTCATAGGACTCATATGCTGAGCGACCTAGATCTAGTTATCGACCTACTTATTCCAAGTGACCAGTTGCATGTGTTGCTTGTTGCTTGATTGAAGAGGAGGCCCTGGGTTTGTTGTGCGGTCATAGTTATGGTGTTGTCTTGAGCTATTAGTTGTTCAAATATGGCACGGCTATCCACACATGCCACCTTCCATATGCGGGTGTTGACTAGCCACTTGGTAATTAACCTCTTCAATAATGTCAACTGATTGGGTTGCTCCTGACCTAGTTATCACTATCGACTGGGTATATAGTTCGATCAGGTCTAGTCAGTTTGTCTAGGCTCATATGGTGCCTTCCGTGCTTACGTCTGCCTCGCCGTTCACTTCTTTTTTCTTTTCTCTTTTTTTTCTATAAAGAAAATTTATTAATGACAAAGGAAACAAGCACCAAAGTAGTCAGCAAATAAAAACAGGGACAAAGCAGGGGGAGGGGTGGAAAACAACAAAAAGGGATGACTGTTGCTCGGCCACCGTCGATGCCAGGAGGTCCGCCACAGTGTTACCCTCGCAGAGGGTGTGGGAGAAGATAGCAGAATGGAAGTAGCAAACAAGGTGTCTACAGTCATTGATGATGCAAGAGATATGTCATGGGCAACACGAAGAATATTGCTGGAGAAGATGAACAACTAAGAGGTTGTTGCTCTCGACCACAACGGAAGGGAAGGCATGGTCAATAACCCAGAGAAGTGTGAAGCAGATAGCAAGAGCCTTTGCAATAAGCGCATACAAATTCCCAATAGCCTGGGAAAAACCACTAAGATCCATAACATTAGAATCTCTGCAGATACCTCTGATTCCTGTTGGGTTGGGGTTGCCTTTTGCTAGTGCCATCGACATTGATTTTGTAAAAACCCGAGGGGGAAGGAGCCTAACAAACCAGCCGAGGAGGGGGGGAGAGAGCTAATGGAGAAGAAAGAACTGCCTAGCCTAAAAAATGGCGGACAAGAGATTGGTATTGGGGTTAGGCCATTGATGGTGAAAGACCCAAGCCCAATAAGCAACCCAAAGATGCCAGAGGGCTATAAAAAATAGTCGATTTGAGGGTGGAGTCTCAGAAAACAGGGCGAGATAAGCAAAAACGCTACAAAAGGGCCTCGAAGGACGGCGGAGGTTGGAGATTAAGAATAAACACTACCTGAGCCCAAATTTGAGTAGAGAATGTACAATGAAGGAAAAGGTGCTCAGCAGACAATGGATGAGAGAGGCAGAGTTGGAAGAAATGGGAAATATGACATCCCTAAGGAATAAGGAGATGAGGCAAAGGAAGTTTAGCATGAACGATTTTCCAAAATAGGTGCTTGGGGCAGTAGGGAGCCTCTAGATCATATTCCAGGGGAAGGGGGGAGAAGGAGTAGTACCATGACAAATGAGAGGGTAGGCAGAGGCAATTGAAAACTATCCTGATGAGGTTAGAGACCATATAATTTTATTAGAGGAGGAGAAGATTGGGTGGACAATGGTGAGAATGGCATTTGCTATGTCAGGCGACCACGAGTGATAGATGAGGTCCCTATAAGATGTGAGACCGAGGTAGGGGCTGAATGGTGCAGGGGAAATGGGGTGAAAGTAGGAGGATGGTTGGGGATCCAGTAATCAGACTAGGGATTGATAGAGTTACCATCACCCACAATGTGAAGAACACCCTAGAGGAGGAATTCACGAATTTAACAAATGGACTTCCACCCCCAAGAGGCGGTGGAAGGGCATTTAGCCCTGAGGAAGGAGGAGTGAGGGAAATATTTCTGTCTCATAAGTGAGCACCATAAAGAAGTGTGAGGATAGAGGAGTTCCCATCCCTTCTTGCAGAGCAAGGCAAGATTCACTGCTTTTGATTTTTTAATGTTGAGATCGGCCGATCTTTTAAGAAGACAAATTGTTGCCCAGGCCACAGTGGGAATGTGCTTTGAGGTGCCATTGGACTAGAAAAGTTCCTATAGTGAAAGTCCAAAGCTTTCAGAATAGAAGCCGATAATTTGAAGCAAGTTATGACATATTGTGGCATAGTGGCTAAAGTGGATTGGATCAGCACAACCTTTCCTGTAAGGCTGAGGAATTTGGTCTTCCAATGTTGCAGCCTATGAGAAACCCCTTGGAGCAAATCTGTGCAGTTGGACTTAGATAATTTATTTGTGAACATCGGGATGCCAAGATATTTATCAATATTTGATGTGGGGCTGATTTGAAAAAAACTCACATAGCTGGCACTTGACGAAGGAGTCAACATTTGGGCTGAACTGAGGATGTGATTTAAAAATATTGATCAGTTGTCCAGAGAATTTGTAATATTCTTCAAAGAGATAACGAAGGCATGGGCTTCCTGTAGAGATGCTTGTCCAAAAAGGATAAGATCATCTGCAAAGTCTAAATGAGAAAAAATCCTTTCGTTGCCACAACAGAGTTGAATGCTGTTAATTTTCTAAGCTTGCAGATCCAAAGCCATGTGAGTTGAAAGGACCTCAACGCATAGAACAAAGAGATAAGATGACAATGGTTCTCCCTCTTTGAGCCCACGAGAGGGCTTGAAAAAAGGCAAAGGATTGCCATTAAAAAGAACACTCAACTGGGGCGAAGTGACACAGAACATGATGTGTTGAACCCATAAATCCTCAAAGCCATAGGCAAGTAGCGTACTGCGAAGGAATGCCACTCCACACGATCATAAACCTTAAGCATGTCAATCTTAATGGTAAAAGCCCATCTCGACCTCGTCTGGAAGATTGAATTTTGTGTAGAATCTCATTGCAAATTAACACATTATCCTGAATATGGCAGCCCTTAATAAATCCATTTTGATTGAAGGAGATGATTTTGTCCAACAACGGGCGTAGCCGATTGATGATGATACGTGAGATAATCTTATACATAAAATTACAAATACTGATTGAACTAAACTTGGACATAGAAGTAGGATGGTCTACCTTTGGGATTAAGGTGATGTACGTCTAGTTAAGTGGGAGGAAGAATGTACCAGTGAGAAAGAAACTTTTGACCGTGGCGAGGATATCGACTACAATAACAAACCGACAGTTTCGATAAAGAAGACCTGGAAAGCCATCAGGTCTAGGGGATTTATGTGTGGACATGGAGAAGATTGTGGTAGTGATTTCAGCATCTATGACGGGTTGGGACAGTCGCTGGTTATCAACAGTTGAAACTCTTCCCCGGATGGGCAACAGGTAGTCAGCAAGACCTTGTGTCGATGGATGAGCTGTGGAGTAAAGACTTCCATAGTAAGAGTGGATGGCAACCCCAATATCTCCTTCCTCTATCAAAAGAAGATCATTATCATTTAAATTTTGATAGAATTGTGGGCTCTCCATTTGACAGTCGTTAGATGGACATGACGTGTAATTCTATCGTCGAATTGGAACCAATTGAACCGGGACTTTTGATGCCACAACATTTCTTCTTGGTGAGATAGTCTTTTGATGACAGCCAGGAGAGATTTTTCAATGAAATACCATTGATCATCTCTGAAGCTAAAGGGAGTCCGATTCAAGGTAGCAAGTGCCCTGTGAGTATCCTCAATTCTTTAAAAATATTCCCCACCTGTGATTGGTTCCAGACTTTGAGGTCAGATTGCAAGGTCTTTAATTTGGTACAAAGTTGGAAGGATGTAGAGCCATGAGGTGCATCTTTATGCCACAAGTGGGTTACCAAAGATTGGAAAGACAACTCTGTAGTCCAGAATGCCTCGAAATGGAAAGACCATCGGAGGCGAGGCCTCTCCAATTCAATTTGGAGATAGATAACCTAGTGATCCGAGGGAGACAGAGGAGAAGAGGAGACTAAGGCTTTAGGAAACAGACCATACCAGTCATCGTTGCACAGGAAACAATCGAGTTTTGATTCAATGCGTCTATTCCCAAACTACATATTTTTCCATACGAATGGATAATTGATGAGTACATTTATGTGTGAAATCTAGGGTATAAAACATGCATTTTACATATTTAGAATGGAGTTACTTTGGGTTTTACTCTCTTTTTGCAGGTTTTATATTTTCAAGGCCTTAAGGACTATCGGACGCTATATCTCTAATTTTATACGTAAAGAGGTCCTATTTCTTTTCATGGTTGCGAAGAGGAAAAAATTCTGAGCAAGATGAAAGTGTTCAATTGTAAGGACACATTCGTTTGGTCAGCTATACGAGTGAATATTCTTTTCGGGTCAGAAAAAGAATAATGGATCAGAACTGAACCGAGATGCAGAACCAGCCCATCTGTAGTTATCCTAAGGGTATAAGGAATATTCCAAATACCAACAAGGATCGATGGACCACATCCTTAATTGATTGAAGATTCATTTTTGGTAACAACAACTACCTAGTGTAGTTGGTGAGTTGTGGTGTGCAAAATCCCTTGCTTATTAGGAGGTCTCAAGTTCGAACCTCTTAGCTGCCATTTTGTTGAGGTTTTTATTTTAGAAGATTTTCTCTTTCCTACGACCAAGATAGTTGTACACAAGTTTGAAGAAGAGAGAGAGAAAATAAAGAGAAAAAATAGGAAAGAAGAAAAAAGAAATGAAAAGACAAGGGCATGGATGGAATTTCTCATTAAAATAGAATACTATCCAAATCCAAGCAAGAAAAATCAGCCAAAGGGGGTTTCTTGTGCAAGAAGAGAGAAAAATAGAAAAAAGGGAGAAAAAATAGGAAGAAAAAGGAAAGAAAAATCGTGGGATATCTCTCTCCACACGTTTTCTCTCTTCTCTCTCCTCCACTTCATCAACAAGATAAAAAAAATTCTTTTTTTTTAAGAAGCTAAAATCATTAGCTTCCCTCCTCTATTCTCTAAATAATAGAATTAACACAAGGGGAGGAAGCACTTCATTCTTCTTCTAGGGTTTTTTTTTTAGTTGCTCTATCTCTTTCTCTAGTTTTCTCTTTCTCTAACTCTAGTTCTAGGTTTATGTTTTAAACACTTTTGTAAGTTCTTTTTATTCAATTAATGCAAGCACTTTTGTTTTTGATTCAGTCTTTTATGTTTATGATTTATGCAATTGAGTTGTAATTTTTAAAATTATAGTTCTAGGCTTAGATCTAGGTGATAAGATCACAAGCCGTGGAGCATTTCTTTTTTTTTTCAAAATTTGTTTTCTTCAGGCCTAGAAATTTCAGATTTGGTTCATTCTAGATCTGGTTTTTATTACTGGTAGTATCTCAAATCAATTAAGCTTTCAAGTTCAAGCATTGATTTAAGTAAGTAGGCTCCTTCAGTAGTCTTCTCTCCCCCCTCTCATTCTTTCTTCTGACTACCCTTTCTTTCTTAATTTAGGATTTTAATTTCAGTCGTTACATTATTGCTATCCCTTTCCCCCCAAGGTTTATGGCTAGTGTATGTATTGGTTTTGCCCCTCTTAACCATAGAACCATCAATTTATTACTTTTATTTTAATTGTCTCCCTTTCCCTAAAGCCAAGTAGAGTAACCCTTGTAAGAGTGATTCTCTGGTCAAGTAGAGAAGCTCATATTATGATGCATCCCTCGGGCTAAGTAGAAAAACCTACTTATGAGTCTCTCTCTAGCTTTATCTTTTTTTTTTCTGTATTTTTTTTCTCCTTCATTGCTTTTTAGTTGTGTGGGTTGTTTAGTTTCAGTTATTTATTTTTTAAAATTTAATTACATGGCTTACGTCTTTAAATTCTTAGATGACGAATGGTTAGGACTTTATTTTAAATACATATGTTTAGGACAGTAATTAGAATTAGATCACAATCATTAATCGGTTCACTTTCGCATTATTAAAAGAAGCAAAAAAAAAAATTAATAAAGTAGCTGCTCTCCCTGTGTTCAACCCATAGCTACATTGATCTATATGTTTGCGGTTATATTTTAAAATCTTAAACAAGTTTTTGGCGTTGTTGTCGGGGAGACAATTACATGTTATTTTTCGCTTTCTTTTGGTAAATCAGAGTGCTTAATTTGCTTTGTTTTGTTTTTGCTTTTCTTTTATTGAATTCCTGAGAAGATCAACTTGCAATAATAGTTGTATCAGTGGAGGTCGTCATGCCTCATAGTATGATAAAGACAGGTTTCGCCCTGTAGCAGTACCTCAGGAATTGATCTGAGCAACCCCGGATCCCTATCGGTAAGCTCATAAAAAAATCCAAAAAATAAAAAAAATTAAAAAAAAATTAAAAAAAAAAAAAGTTTGGCTATCCATTCTTTTGTGCTTGTCTTACTCTAGTTGTGGGTAGTTTTCTGTTGCATGAGTGTTAGGTAGGTACGTAATACTTAGAATCGGTTAGAAAGAAGAGATCCAATAAGTAGTAACCCTATACATCTGCTCTCTTTAAAACCTTTCAATATGGGAGACCAACATCAAAATCCTTCACCTAAATCTCTGAAAGATAGGTTCTACCCTGCTAGAATAGCCCAGTCTTCCTGCATAGTTCTACCACAAGCCCAGGGCAATAATTTTGAACTCAAATCTCAATACATCACTATGTTGCCCCACTTCCATGGGTTGACCTCTGAGGATGCATACCTATTTCTAAGGGAATTTGGAGATGTATGTGTTCTAATTAAGATCCAACAGCTTTCTGATGATGCTATTAAGCTTAGGTTTATCACTTTTGAATTAAAAGACTAAGCTAAGCAGTGGTTGTATGGATTACCCACAAATTCCATAACCTTATGGGAACAGTTCACAGTTGTCTTCCTTAAGAAGTTTTTTTCAACTCACAAGACCAATAAGCTTAGAAGTGATATCCTTCAATTTAGGCAAAAGCCTAGTGAGTCCTTTTCCAAACTTATGAAGAGATTCAAGGATCTACTCCAAGAATGCCCTCACCATGGCCTAGACTTATGACATTTATGTCAAATAATTTATGAGAGTATTGATTATCCAACTAAACAAATGATAGGGTCTATGTGTCCTAAGGGATTCACATCCTTTACAGATGAAGGAAAGGCATGAGAATTCTTACTTAACTTAGCTGACAAAACCTGTGAATGGGAATCAACCCAAGAGAGTCAAAGAACCATATGAGGAAAATGATATTTTATGGATAGAATAGTAGCCAAAGAAGCCCATTTTGATAGCCTAATCAAGAGGATTGAGACTATTGTTCCTAGAGAGCCATCATCGGTCAATTTGGTTAAGATTTATGCTTGGTGCTAGTCCCCTGGATATGTCGTAGAAGAATGCCCCCACACCTCTGGGGGCACTTCTAATGATGGTGTTAATGCCTTATACCAGAATAATCTACATAGTAATACCTACAATCTAGGATGAAGAAATCACCTAAATTTCTCTTGGAATCAGGGCAACCAAGTAGGGCCTTCCAATTTTTATAATCAAGGTCAATCTGGACCCAAAGACCTCTCTTTGCACAATAATCTTTTTCTCAAAATACTTTTCCTAGGTCAAATGTAGGACCTCATACTAGTTTTCTTAGGGCCCCTCTCTTATCATCTTATCAGCAACCCCCTGGGTTTACCAACACTGGAGAGGCAAGTAGAATAAGTGACTTGAAAAAAAATATGGCCCTCCTCATGACAAGCCATCAAAATCTTACAAGAGAACTCACCCAAGTTGTCTCAATTATGCTAAGAGGGAAAAATAAACTTTACCCAGTCAACCAGAGCCTAACCCTAGGCATCATTAGATTGTTAGTTCACAAGCACCAACTAATGCACCACTGAATATAGTACAAGGCCAGACCCAACAAGGGCCCTCTAAGTAATGTAATGTTGTTTATACCCTTAGGAGTGGTAGAGAGTACTAACAGAGCGTTCCTAAATCTTCCCCATCTATTACTCCTGTTAACTCTTCTTCAGTTGAGGACACAAGTGTGCCTCTTGTTCTAAGTTCGTCTGATGAACCTAAAGATTCTTTTGAAATTAAAGATGATTTGGTTAAGGAAACCAAAAATGATTCTTTTGAAAAAGGCCAAATCCCTAACAGTCCTTATATTCCTCCTGTCCAATTTCCTAATTGCTTGGTAAACAGAAAGAAGATTACTTCCATGGATAAAATTTTAGAAGTCTTTAAAAAGGTAGAAGTGAACATCCCTCTTTTGGATGCCATATCCCAAATCCCTCTCCTTATGCAAAGGTACTGAAAGAATTGTGTACTCACAAACGTATCACTAGTGTGCCCAGAAAAACGTTCTTGGCAGGTAACATTAGTTCCATAATTACTCAGCCTATAGCAGCCAAGTATAAGGATCCAGGGAGCCCTACCATATCTTGTGTCATAGGCAACACCTACATTGAGCATACCTTACTTGACCTTGGCACAAGTGTGAATCTTTTACCTTACCATGTGTACAAGCAACTAGGATTGGGAGAATTGAAAGCCACTGGAACTACTCTTCCGTTGGCAGATAGGCCTGTTAAGATTCCTAAAGGGATGATTGAGGATGTCTTACTAAAGGTGGGAGAATTTATTTTTCCTGTTGATTTCATTGTGGTAGATACCAAGCCCTTCTCAACCAATGATGAGATCCCAATAATTCTAGGAAGACCATTCTTGGTTACCAGTAATGCATTAATCAACTGTCGGAATGGTTTCCTAAGGTTATCTTTTAGTAACCAAACTGTTGAGTTTAACATCTTTAGGATAGGCAAGCAACCACAGATGGAAGAAGAGATCAATATGCTTGAGGATTTTCTGGATTTTTTTGATGATTTAGTTACAAATTTTGATATTGATTTTGATTCAGAATTCCAAGAGTGTATGGATGAGTTGGATGATGATAGTGAAAATTTCTTTTCTAAAGTCTTGAGTCTTCACACACCTATGGAACCCTTAGGACCCCTTTCCAATTCCATTCCCAAACTTTCCATAGTTGAGCCCCCTAATCTAGATCTTATGGAATTGCCATATAATTTGAGGTATGCTTTCCTAGGGCCTGACCAGACTCTTCCTGTAATAATTTCTTTAAATTTGACTTCTAGCCAATAAGAGGAGTTACTTAAAGTGTTAAAAGATACTAAGGAAGCCCTAGGTTGGGCCATGACTGATATCAAGGGTATAAGCCCTTCTATTGTGCAACATCATCTAAATCTTATGAAGGATTCCAAACCATCCACGGAACCCCAAAGAAGAGCTAACCCAGTGATGATGGAAGCCATTAAGAAAGAGATCCTAAAGTGCTTGGATCATGCAATAATTTATCCTATTTCTGACAGTTAATGGGTAAGCCCAGTTCACGTAGTGCCTAAGAAGTCTGGGGTGATGTAGTTTCAAATACTAATAATGACCTAATTCTAACCTATGTCCAATCAGGGTGGAGAGTGTGCATAGACTACAGGAAACTTAATGTGGCAACCTGGAAGTACCACTTCCCATTGCCATTCATTGACTAGATGTTAGAGAGGTCAGCTGGACATGAATACTATTATTTTCTTGATGGATATTTCAGCTATAAGTCTATAACCAGATCCCAATTACTTTAGAGGACCAATATAATACCACTTTTACATGCCCATATAGAACATTTACTTACAGGCGTATGCCCTTTGGGCTTTGCAATGCCCCTGCTACATTCCAACAATGCATGATAAACATCTTTTCTGACATGATCAAAAAATTCTTAGAGGTATTTATGGATGACTTTTCAATTCATGGGAATTCATATTCTGAATGTCTCCATCATCTTTCCCTAGTTTTGAAAATGTGCATATCTAAGAATTTAGTTTTGAATTGGGAGAAATACCATTTTATGGTTAAATCTGGTATTATTTTAGGCTCTGCAATATCAAAGGAGGGAATTAAGATAGATAGAGCCAAAGTTGATTTAAATGATAATTTACCACCTCCTCAATCTATTAAGGACGTTCAATTTTTTCTAGGGCATGCGGGCTTCTACAGAAGGTTTATTAAGAACTTTAGTCAGTTAGCCCGACCTTTCACTTCATTACTTGTCAAAGATCAAACTTTTGAGTTTTCTAAAGAGTGCTTAGAATCCTTTAAGCAATTTAAGGAGTTGACCAATGCACCCATTGTTCAACCACCTGTTTGGACTGAACCTTTTGAACTGATGTGTGATGCTTCAGATTTCACCATAGGAGCGGTTTTAGGTCAAAGGATTAATAATTTTCCCACTGTCATTTACTATGCTAGTAGGACCTTAAATGATGCACAACTCAATTATACAACCACTGAAAAAGAATTTTCAGCTATTATATTTGCATTAGAAAAGTTTCGGTCTTACTTAGTTGGTTCACATGTGGTGGTGTATACTGATTATTCTGTTCTTAGATACCTAGTTCAGAAGAAGGATGCCAAAACCCATCTCATTAGGTGGGTTTTACTTTTACAAGAATTTGATTTAGAAATTAGGGATAAAAAATGAGTTGAAAACCTAATTGCAGACCATTTATCCCGGCTTCCCAATTCCTTGACTGTCGATTCTCCAGTCAATGAGAACTTTCTAGATAAACAATTATTTGCAGTGTCCAGTGAACCATGGTTTACAGACATTGTCAACTTCTTAGTTTCAGGTGTGACTCCGGATCATTGGTCCACCTAAGATAAGTATAGGTTTCATTCCCAAGTTAAGCACTTTTTCTGGGATGATCCTTATTTGTTTAAGATGTGTCTGGATCAAATTATCCTACGATGTGTTCCTAATCATGAGCAACATTCTATTCTCTCTTTTTGTCATGATCATGCATGTGATGGACACTTTGGACCTAAGAAGACTGCCGCAAAAGTTCTCCAATGTGGATTTTATTGGCCCACTCTTTTTAGAGGTGCTTTTGATATTTGCAAGTCTTGTCCTGCCTGCCAGTCTTTTGGCCGTATCAATAAGAGGAACATGATGCCCCTCAACCCTATTTTGGTAGCTGAGATCTTTGATGTAGGGGGCATCAATTTCATGGGACCATTTCCTAATTTTTTTGGGAATTTGTACATACTTTTGACTGTTAATTACGTTTCTAAATAGATAGAGTCCATACCTTGTAAATCTAATAACCACAAAGTGGTGGTCCAGTTTCTCAAAGAGAACATTTTTTTCCACTTTGATGCACCACGTGTAATAATTAGTGAAAGGGGTACTCATTTTTATAATCGATCTTTTGAGGCCTTAATGAAAAAGAATGGGATCACCCATAAGTAATCTACCCCTTATCACCCCCAAACTAGTGGCCAAGTGGAGGTGTCTAATAGGCAGATCAAACAAATCTTAGAGAAAACTGTTAATCCCAACTGTAAGGATTGGTCGCTTAGGCTCATTGATGCCTTGTGGGCCCATCGGACTGTATTCAAGATCGACCTTGGTCAGTCTCTCTACCGTTTGGTGTATGAAAAAACTTGTCACTTACTAGTTGAGTTGGAGCATAAGGCCTTTTGGGCCATCGAGAAGCTCAACTTTGATTTGTCTGATACGGGAATTCATCATAGGCTCCAACTACCTGAGTTGAAGAAACTTAGGAATGATGCCTATGAAAGTTTTAGGATTTACAAGAAAAAGACCAACACTTTTCATGATAAGCACATTCTGTACAAATCTTTTACAATTGGTGATAAGGTCTTATTGTACAACTCTCGATTGTATCTTTTTCCTGGTAAGCTTAGATCCTGATGGAATGTCCCGTTTATTGTCCATAATGTATATCCCCATGGGGCTGTGGAGACTTTAAATCTAAGAACAGGGGTAATTTCGAAGATTAATGGTCAGTGTTTGAAACCGTTCCTCGAGTTTCCTACTACTGGTAGTGAAGAGGTCATGGATCTCCATGAACCTCTTTACACTGATGACTAACTTTTAATCAGGTATGACCCCCTTGCATTGGCTTCGCTTTTAATTATTTTCATGCATTGAGGACATTACATGACTTAAGTGTGGGGGAGGGAAACCAGTTTTTGCTTTTGCACTTTGTTTATTTGTTTTTCTTTTTATTTTTGAGCTTGCTAAGGATGAAGTCCTACTTTGGCTTTTGGCTAAAGATCATACCATTTGGTTGCTTGATGTATGAAAATAAAAGTTTTGATTAAGGTACCCATTTTGAACGTATAAAAACCCTGTTGAGAAGAAAGAAGGGTTCCTTGTACTTTTGATTTGGAGTTGAGACATTCTTTTTAATTTAGCATGAGTTGACATATGCACAATTTTAAATGAAATGTGAAATGTGGTATAAAGAAGAATAAGAGTTGATTCCCTTAGAACTAGACAGGTTATTGTGCCTTAGGAAGCGTGGTATCTTGATCGAAATTCTTAGGGAGGAAACTTCTGAAAGAACTCTAGCATCACTGTCTTTATGGGCATATGCAAAAAAACGAAGCTACATAGTAACTTGGGTGTCTGGTGTATGCTCCACCATGTCATTCAGGCCAAAAGTAGTGGAGTAGAATAGAGTTTATTAAGCGAAAAGAAAAAAAAATGTATAAATGTCATTGATGCTTGGTAATATGTTTTGGTAAAAAACACTCCAACACCTTAGTCATTGGTTCCATATTTCTTCGCAAGTGGTTTTACCTTAAGATAATAATGTTTTGGAAGAGACGAGGTGAACTCCAAATTAAGAAATATGCTAGTGCCTGGAATTGATAAAGGGTAATAAAAGTTCAAGTACGAGGGTCCCTTGTAAGAAAAATTATCTTTGTTTCGGATCCGTATGGGCTTTACCTTTAGCCAAGGTTGGGATTTGTTTATTCTAAAATTTGGGTGTATATTCACTACAAACATACACAAGACACAACTCGTCCACTAAGGATGACCTAAGGGTTAAAAGGCTTGTTGCACATGCTAAGTGAGACTGTGATTCCTACGAAAGTGGGTTAGGTTTTTTTTTTGTTTTTATTCTTTTTCTTTTTATTTTGCTAGAGGACTAGCAAAGTCTAAGTGTGGGGAAATTCTGATGAGCACATTCATGTGTGAAATCTAGGGTAGTAAAACATGCATTTTACATATTTAGAATAGAACTACCTTGGGTTTTACTCTCTTTTTGCAGGTTTTATATTTTCAAGGCCTTAAGAACTATCGGGCGCTATATCTCTAATTTTACAAATAAAGAGGTCATATTTCTTTTCATGGTTGCGAAGAGGACGAAATTCTGAGTAAGATGAAAGTGTTCAATTGTAAGTATACAATCCTTTGGTCAACCGTACAAGTGATTATTCTTTTCAGGTCAGAAAAAAAAATAATGGATCAGAACTAAACCGAGATGCAGAACTAGCCTATCTGTAGTTGTCCCAAAGGTATAAGGAATATTCTAAATACCAACAATAATCGATGGACCACATCCTTAAGTGATTGAAGATTCGTTTTTGGTAACAACAACTACCTAGCGTAGTTGGTGAGTTGTGATGTGCAAAATCCCTTGCTTATTAGGAGGTCTCAAGTTTGAACCTCTTAGCTACCATTTTGTTGAGGTTTTTATTTTAGCAGATTTTCTCTTTCCTACTCATCACTTAAATAAGTTCGGCTAAGATAGTTGTACGTAAGTTTGAAGAAGAGAGAGAGAAAATAAAGAGAAAAAATAGGAAAAAAGAAAAAAGAAAAAAGAAAAAAGAAAAAAGAAAAGAAAAGACAAGGGCATGGATGAAATTTTCCATTAAAATAGAATATTATCCAAATCCAAGCAAGAAAAATCAGCCAAAGGGGGTTTCTTGTGCAAGAAGAAAGAGAAAAATAGAAAAGGGAGAAAAAATAGGAAGAAAAGGGCAAGAAAAATTGTGGGAGATCTCTCTCCACACATTTTCTCTCTTCTCTCTCCTCCACTTCATCAACAAGATAAAAAAAAATATTTTTTTTTAGAAGCTAATATCGTTAGCTTCCCTCCCCCATTCTCTATATAATAGAATTAACACAAGGGGAGGAGGCACTTCATTCTTCTTCTAGGGTTTTTTTTTTTAAGTTGCTCTATCTCTTTTTCTAGTTTTCTCTTTCTCTAGCTCTAGTTCTAGGTTTATGTTTTAAACACTTTTGTAAGTTCTTTTTATTCAATTAATGCAAGCACTTTTGTTTTTGATTCAGTCTTTTATGTTTATGATTTATGCAATTAAGTTGTAATTTTTAAAGTTATAGTTCTAGGCTTAGATCTAGGTGATAAGATCACGAGCTGTGGAGCATTTCTTTTTTTTCAAGATTTGTTTTCTTCAGGCCTAGAAATTTCAGATTTGGTTCATTCTAGATCTGGTTTTTAGTACTGGTAGTATCTCAAATCAATTAAGCTTTCAAGTTCAAGCATTGATTTAAGTAAGTAGGCTCCTTCAGTAGTCTTCTCTCCCCCCTCTCATTCTTTCTTCTGACTACCATTTCTTTCTTAATTTAGGATTTTAATTTCAGTCGTTACATTATTGCTATCCCTTTCCCCCAAGGTTCATGGCTAGTGTATGTGTTGGCTTTGCCCCTCTTAACCATAGAACCATCAATTTATTACTTTTATTTTAATTGTCTCCCTTTCCCTAAAACCAAGTAGAGTAACCCTTGCAAGAGTGATTCTCTGGTCAAGTAGGGAAGCTCATATTATGATGCATCCCTCGGGCTAAGTAGAAAAACCTACTTATGAGTCTCTCTCTAGCTTTATCTTTTTTTTTTATTTCAGTATTTTTTTTCTCCTTCATTGCTTTTTAGTTGTGTGGGTTGTTTAGTTTCAGTTATTTATTTTTTTAAATTTAATTATATGGCTTGCGTCTTTAAATTCTTAGATGATGAATGGTTAGGACGTTATTTTAGATACATATGTTTAGGACAGTAATTAGAATTAGATCACAATCATTAATCGGTTCACTTTCGCATTATTAAAAGAAGCAAAAAAAAAAATAAAGTAGCTGCTCTCCCTGTGTTCAACCCGTAGCTACATTGATCTATATGTTTGCGGTTATATTTTAAAATATTAAACAATAACCCTTTAATGGGATGTCTGAAAGACAAACTTGGGACATAAAATTGTTGAAGAGCGAGTTCCAATCTCCTGCTAATAAGGGTAATAAAGGAAGCTAAGTTGAGTAGAGTATGGAATTGTGAATTTCGAATGTTTTCCACGCAGATCAGATACACAAAAGTCAGATTCCATTTTTTATTCAAAGAAGGGAAGTACCCTTCGGTGTGAAAGCACCATGAACACTGCTAAATAGGCCACCTTTGATCAGGTTTGCAGGCTCACCTGAGCCTTGGCCAGTGAGTCCCCTATTCTCTTGCCAATTCAGCCCTATTTGTGTGGTCCTCCTGGAATTCCAGATCTGAAATTTGGAACTGATTTGGTTTGGAGCTCTGTTAGTTAAAACGGGAACGGCAAAAAAACATTGTTCGGTACGGGCATGTTTTAAACAGATCAAAACGTGAACGGGACGGTCAAAAATATGGTCAAATACGGTAAAAACGGGAAAAAAATAAAAAACGGACGATACGTGTTTTAAACGTTTATATTTAAATAATACGGTGTCAAAAAAAGGGCAATATATAGACATAAATTGACATAATAATTCTCTAAATACCTAGATAACAATCAAAACAAATAGCCCCGTTTTAAACGTTTCTATTTTAAAACGTTTATATTTTTTAAAATCCGTTTTTTTACTATAAAAAAAACGGGACGGCGTTTAAAACGGCAAAAAAACTTCAAATAGCCCCGTTCCCGTTTTTTACCGACTTTCTGTGAAAAATTCGACAAACGGCGTTTAAAACGGCAAAAAAAGGGGACGGCGTTTTAAACGCATTTTAAACGCGAATAAACTAACTAGGGTTTGGAGCCTATGATCAACTGGGGTGGTTTACTTTTGTAAACCATCTTACATCAGGTGTGCTTTTGAAAAACAGAGGAGACGTCTTTTGGTTTTTTTTGTGAGTACGAGGGGGCTGTAACAGTAGCTTTATGAGGAATCTATTTAAGGGGTTAGAATGCCTTTATTATGGTGGTGGTGGTGGAATCTTAGGGGGAATTGGATGTGTTGGTGGTAGCTAGCAGTAGTAGGGAGCAAGGTATTGATGGGCTCTGATGATTCTTGTTTGTTATTAGCTTTTGATTGATCAGAACCCTTTTCGGAGATGTGAGGTTTCAAGCGTTTTTTAAGGCTGGTGTGCCAATGATTCTTGATTTCATTGTCTGTCCTCCCTGTTAATTCTTCTGCGATTGCCTTCCATCTGCAAGTAAATATTGAAAGGATTAGTGTTCTATTTAATGAAAAAAATAAAGAAGTTATCTTCTATCCTTTTCTCCGCTTTAGTTCCCTCTTTTGATATTTGGCCTCAGGTAATAATTCATCCACCTGAGTCTGCAACATTACTAAAATCCTACCTAGGAAAGGTACTCTGCTGTGGATCTTCTTTTAAAAAAAAAATGGAGTAAAGGGGGAAAAGAGGATGGTCATTCATTTTTGTTCCTTTCTACCTTTCTTTTGGTGAATAGAGTTTGGTACGCAGACAATATATGAGCCAAAAATTCTTGCCCAATCTTTGCTCTCACTTTGTTGTTATCCCACCGCAGATCTAAAGATGGTTTCTTTTACCTTCTTGGGCAGATTATGAGTCATAGTAATTATCTTTGGCACTGTTGCTTCCCTCACATAGTGGGGTGGATTATAGAGGAGGGAGGGAATGGTGAGGCAATTTTGGAGGTGCTTGAGGATTGAATGAAAAGACAGATGCTCATTAAAATGCATGCATTGGCTCGCATACCATGGATTCTTAGAGCAATCCATAAACTTACGAAAGATAGATGAATGATTGTGTTGATGTGTTAAAGATGAATAGTATTGTGTGTTGGTTCTTTATACATTCATAATTCATAATGATTTAGGTAGACTTTTGTGGTTCAATTTGAATGGGTTTAAATACACTTTGGCTCTTTATAAAGCACTCATTTCTATGTTTATATAGTTCGATCAAGAATGTAGATTCTAGAATCTTAACAGATCCATTAACCTAGACAACTGTTTGAAATTTTTTTGGACCAATTAAACTAAACGAACTGTTCCATTAACCTAGACAACATTTTTGTGTATCTTAACTTGAAGCACAATTAAAGAATCAAGAAACTGTTTGAAATTTTTTTGGACCAATTAAACTAAACGAACTGTTCTAGAAATGTTCTTTTAATTACGTTTGACTATTAGTTGCATACTATATCATCCTACACTGCTGAACCATTGATTGCAGGGTCCAAATGGTCTAGCTAGGCCTTGGTCCTAATCTGAAACATTGAACACAAGTTAAGGGTTGCATCCAATACTTCATGAGGAGCAAATGAGTTATTTAATTTTACACACTCAGTCGTTAAGAAGCGTTATTGAGAAAGCATTTGGCGTCTTGAAAATGTGTTTTCCCTTTGATGTATCGCTATAGTTTCAAGACAAAAGTTTTGATGGTGTTTGCCTATGTAACCATACACAACTTTATTACAAGACACACGACATTAGATTAGCTTTTTTAAAAGGCATAGGGGAGAGAATTCAATGATGAAAGCGAGGATGACACTAGTGATATTGATGATGATAAGGTTGTGAACATCACAAATGTGGTGGGTTATACGCGACAACAAAAACAATGGGTAGCATATCGTAAAGAAATTACAAATTAAATCGTGGAAGCTTATCGCGATCGAGGATAAACACATTATAGTGTCTATTGTATTTTTTTTTTTTTTTTCATGTAACTTTTGGATATATTTAATTAAAGACTATCATAGATGAACTAGTATTTGAACAAACTTTTTTGTTATGTATTATATGCCTTATCACATACGTCTTTAATTATTTTTTCTCTACCCCCTTTTCCGCACGGCCCCTGGGATGATACCATTTTTCATGTCACCATTGGAATGGCGTAACCAATGTGTGTGAAATATATTCAGTAAGAGAGAGTATCTAATCTCAGAAATTAAACTATATACCAAATGGAATTCTTATTCTTAAAATATTTTAGAAAGATGCAATCATAACAGTTTTAATTTCTTGACTATTTCAGTGAAATCAATCCAAAATTCAAATAGAAATCAACCAAACCAGCCCTGAGTAAAATGTATCCAAAAAAAATAAATTCTTTGCCAAGTTATATGGTGCACTTCTTCCCAAAAAGTTGGTAAATCAATGCCAACTTGTATTTTGAAAATAGATAAGCATGTCCTTTTCTTTACTAAATAATTGGAACAGTAAGAAATTTTACACTTCTTTACTATTTCACTGCAACAATATGAACTTTGATGGTATGCCACCGATGGAAACCTGTCTGTGTGTGTGTGTGAGAGAGAGAGAGAGAGAGAGAGAGAGAGAGAGAGAGTGAGTGAGTGAGTGATAAAAGCAAAACATGACGACAAGATATAGAGTTAGAAATTTTCAAAATGGAGAGGGATATACATGTTACTCGTTTGTGTTAATATCTTACACACCAATCCAATAACAGGGAGTGAAATATAATATTTAATGAAGAGAGAGATGGGAGATTTCATACTTAATGAGAAGAGAGGAGAGGAGAGGAATTCCATTTTCCTTTCAAAGTATAACTCTCATCTTTGTGTGGAAGGATGAAATTTCCAACCTTCATGGGTCATATATTACTTGAAAGGTATCAAACAATGTAGTTGATGTCGAGAAAAGGAAATCGACACGTACATGAAGTGCCGACATATGTCAAGGGGATATTGGTCCCGCTATTAATTTGTTAAATTTTTATTCATCCCTTCACACATATTGGGTAAATAGCCTAAGTGAATGTAAGTATACTTCACGTAAGGGTGGATTTCTCTTCCTCACTAATGTTACTTCTCTACTTTCCCCTTATCCTCATTTGAAAAACCCTTACCTTAATGGAAAAAAAAAAGGACTCAAGATGTACCTTTTCTTTCTTACCAATTTTTGGAGGTGTGATTTCATGGGAAAAAAATGGTTAATGGACAACTAGATCTACCGCATAAAATATGTGTGGGACTAGAAATTTGTAGACAAGTAGACCTCAAAGTCCTTTGCTCATCTGTCAAGTTTCAACTTAATTAGAGTAAACAGAATATAAAAAAGAATGTAAAATTACCGATAAAGTGCAAGAGAATACAAGGTGTACATGTGCACGGACAAAAAGGAAATTACATGAGAATTGGGGAGGTAAGTGATGGAATTTGAACATAACATTTGAGAGTGCCTTATTTAGACTATTTCCTAGATATTGGAATATTGAATTGCCACATCATTCTTCAAACTTTTTTTTTTACGAGGAAGAACAATTGCATGGAGTTATGATCTAGCAATTTCAACCATTTGATATCAAGATAAGTATTAATATTAACTAACTATATTCTAATTTTCATACTTAAATTTAATCAAGGGAATGGGATCACTGTTGCGTAACCCTTGCACCAGCGTGGGGGGCAATGAAAGTGTGCGCATTTGAACTCGTCTGTTTTAAGTTTGAACCAGCCTGACTTGATTTTTTAAACGTGTCGGGTTCAGTCTCCTTTTCATAATCTGTTATTCTCAATGTAAGGGTTAGCTTGATAGTCATTGGACTGGCCTGACCATTTATATATATTGGTATATTTTTTTTTCGTCTAATTATTGAATGTAATTAAGTGTAAACTCTTTTCTAAATTATTCATGATTTTATAAAGGAGAAAGAAGCTTGCTAGTCTAGCGCTGAAGATATGTCTAGACATAGTAGGCACGAAATGGCCGCGTTGTTCCGCCCTTGTGTAGACTGAAGATACTCCCGCCTATGCTCTTTTGGACTTGCACGTCTAGCATATTCCTTGTATCAAACTGATAGAGTTCTTTCATTTTTTAATAAATGTACTAAGTTTTCCAAAGTCTAAAACAAATTCTAAGTAAGAATCAAGACGAAAAGTAGAAGAAAAATGGTGAATTAGTTTGCTTAAGGCTCAATTAGTAGAAATTCGATTAAAGTTCAAAGTCAGAGCTTGATCAAGCTTGCCAGATTACATAATTGGACTGTTATGGTGCAAACCAAAACTAAGGTAAAGCCCTGATAGGCCAGACTAAGCTCGACCGATTGACACCACTACACCTATCGAGGTTACAGTCCCATACCCCTAGCTCACCTAAAACGTGGCAAAACCAATTAACCAAGGGGACCTCTTTAGGGAACCCTCTCTCGAGTCACTCAGTCGCACTCACTCACAGAAGGGCCCATTCAATCCGAGTCATGCAAACAGAATCGCCCTATCGTCTAGCCAACGGAACATTTTAAACGGTCAAGTTTGAAACTTAACAAGGAAATAGGGCGAGTTAAAGAAGATTCTGACGAGTTACGAATTCAGCTCTAGTGCCGCCATATCCCCATTTCAAAAAATTTCAAAATCCCACGCTCCTCACTCCTCTTGGTTCCCTAGTTCCGACTCCAACCCTTTGTTCACCCTGCAATTACTAACCGCAGTTATGTGTTAAACAGATCCTCAAGAAAGGAAAGAAGAAGACGAACACCGAGAGCGGCGGAGCGCTGAGATCGAGAGTGAGAGAAGCAGACGCTGCGTAAAATTTTTAACTTTTTTGTTCTCTTTTTAGATTTCAATCTGAGTTGTTCTGTTCCTCAGCTCTCATTCTCGATCGTTGCAGTTTCCTGTTTGTGAAAGCAACGATTGCGAAACAAACTGAGAGTTTCATCTGTAGATCTTCTTTTCTCTTTGATTCAAAATGGCTTTCAGAAACCAGAACAAGCCCCCTATCAGCAACGCTCTTCCTCCTCGCAGTCCCTCAAATGTAAGGTTTGATTTGCTCTTTTTTTTTTTCTTCGGTTGGGTAGAAATTTGCTCCTATTTTTCTTCTCCTACTCTCTCCTGTTTCTAGGGTTAGGGTTTTGATTTTTTTTTTTATTCTTTTATTCTTGAGTTTTAATTCACTCGCTCGCCCCATTTGCTCGTTAACAGAGGAAAGATAACGTTGATGAAGTCCCTATAGACAAACGTCGGAAGATTGGATCCGGAAAAATGGTGGGACAGCCGGCAAGCAGTGGTCGCACGCGTCAGGTCTTTACTGTAGTGAATTCAGGTCAAGATCTTGCTACGGCCTGCGATCCGGCCAGTACTGCCGGCGTTGAGTTCACTTTAGAGGAGGTAGAAGCACTTCTCAATGAGAAGATGAAAGGGAAGACGAAATTTGATTACAAGGTAGCTCATATATTTTGTATTGTTTGGTTCGCTGTTTTGGACGACCCCTTTTCGTTTACTGCTGTATTTTTCAACTTATTACTTCATCATTTTCTGATTTTGAAGGGAAAATGTGAACAAATGACTGATTATGTCAAAAAAATCAGGCTCTGCATCAAATGGTTCCTAGAACGTGAAGATTCCCATGTCCTTGAACAGGAGAAGCTGAAGATTATGGTAGAAAGTGCTGAGAAGGAGCGAACTGAGCTAGGTAGGTTTGGTACCTTTTACTTTAGTATTCTTGGAGAAAAAGAAATTCTATTTTGTTTGTACTCACGTTGCTCAAACCTGTTCAGAGATGCAAATGAAAAACAAGGAGGCAGAATCGGATAGCATTATTACAGAGCTTAGGAAAAATAATGCTTCTTTAGAGGCCAGATGTACAAAGGAAGAAGCAGATAAGTTGGTAAGGTTAACTCCATTGATCATGTTTTCTTACATAAAAATTGTCTAATTTTTGGTGTTATTCCATTTGTTTGTTCTTGCTTTTGATATATCCATTAACCCAAAAAAAAAAAAAAAAAACTACTATAGGCCGCACTTGATTCTCATAGAAGAGAAAAGGATGCTAGAGTTGCTGCTGAAAGTGCGTGCGCTTCTCTTTCAGAAGAGCTCAAAAAAACTCGTGAAGAACTTTCCGGTGCTAATCAGAAGGTAATACAGAGGCTGCATTGCCAATTGTTTAATAATTCATAATTTTTCACGACAAAATACAGTGATATTACGGTGATGTCCTGCAGATAGTGTCTGTTAATGAAATGTACAAGCGATTGCAAGAGTACAATACAAGCTTACAGCAATACAACAGCAAACTGCAGACAGAGGTTGCATCTGCTAATGAGACCCTTAAATGTGTAGAAAAGGAAAAGGCTGCAATAGTAGAGAACCTCAGCACCTTAAGGGGTCACTATAATTCATTGCAGGATCAATTGACTTCTTCCAGAGTAAGTCTGTATGGTCCAATGACTCCAATGTGCATTTACTGCCATATATACGTATATCTTACACGTTGATATGCTCTTTTCTCCTTGTATACTCAACAGATAAGTAGCAATTAAGATACTAAATATAATCACCTTGAATCAGGGTGACTTATGGAATGGGCCATATGCAATGTTGAGGTTCTCTGTGTGTGTGTGTATGTGTAAATATATATATATATATATATATATTTGTCCTGGATAGGTTGGGATGTCATCATGCCTAAGTATGGTCTGTATGACCAACCAAACTAACAACATGTAAGAAAGAATAGAAAACCTCTGCAATATTGCTTTATATAAAAACTTATGCAACTCTATAACTTCATATCCATCAGGCCAACTGTTCTTAATTTTTACCAGAATTGTTGTCACAATTTCTTCTCCCAACTATAAGATCATGGAGATTGCTAAAGAGCGGCAGGAGTCCTTGATAAGTCTCCAGTGACTCAGTGAGGCAAGGGAATGAAAAAATGATTCCTTAATTTTGAGTGTCTGATCTTCACATTCTAGGGTGTCATTGCCAGTGTTTGGTTTTGGCTTTCAATACGAGGCTTTAAGTTATTTATGGGGGGTTTCATCTGGTAAGCTTCCGAGGCTTTTAGTTTTCATAAATTTTATTTAGCTTAAGAAACCTGCAAATGGGATTTTAGTAATTCTTTTTTTTATGATATTATTAAATGAGAGAATGTGCAACAACTGTGCAAAGCAACAAAATATTCCCAAAATTTGCTTGGAAATAGGCAATGTTGCAAATGTGGTAGAGGTAGGACAAGAGCAACTGAGTTATGAAACAAAGGGGCGTGCAGTGGTTGATTTTCCTATATACATTGCATAAACATCATAATTCAATTGTTTTCAATCTGATCCACACTTCCTGATTTATTAGAAAACAAACCTTCCCATAAAAAAAAAAAAAAAGGGCCTCTTGAGTGTTAAATCTTTGGTTGTGAGGTAGATATGAAAGTGATAAAACTCATATAGGAGAAAGGTCCCCTCAGTATAGTCAAGATTATGAATGCAAGGGAGGAAACAACAATAGGAATTTTTCTGGGCCTAATTTGATAGGTGACTCATATGTGGTTTCCAGGCTTCACAGGAACTTGCTATCAAATAAAATGGAGCACTAATGACTCATATGTCTTTTCCAGGCTTCACAGGAACTTGCTATCAAACAAAAGGAAGCACTAATGAATGAAGTGGGTTGCCTTAGAGGAGAGCTCCAGCAAGTCAGGGATGATCGTGACCGCCAATTGTTACAGGTGCAGACATTATCGGCAGAGGTAGTGAAGTACCAAGAGATTACGGGGAAGTCAACTGCTGAGTTGGATAACATGACGATAAAATCAAGTGCCTTGGAGGTCTGTTGGTACTATTTATTTATTTATTATTTCCTTTCCTTCCACAACATCTGATCTCTGTAATAGTAAATTCACAGCGTGTTGGTTTCTTTTGCAGGATACATGCTCTTCACAAAGAGAGCAAATACTAATACTGCAGCTCCAGTTAGCAGCTGCAAATGAGAAACTGCAGGTGATAATTTCTTGGATAATGTTTTGCATATAAGTGGTTAGGTTCTTGAAGAGAATTATTGTTGATCTGCTATATAGGCTTATATCTTCTATAGAATGTTGCTAATTTTCTTCCAACATTCCTATGCTTAGAGAGCTGATTTGTCAGCCTTTGATATGAGGACTGAATTTGAGGAGCAAAAGAAAGTGGTTGAAGACTTGAAAAATCGTCTGGCAGAATCAGAACTTCAAATTATTGAAGCAGAAAGGCTACGTAAAAAGTTGCACAATACCATATTGGTAATACTCGTATAATTGCACCATAAGGGGGGGGGGTTTCTTTTTTTTCACTGAATTCTGTAAACTGTGCAGGAGTTAAAAGGGAATATCAGGGTCTTCTGCAGAGTTCGGCCTTTGTTGCCAGATGATGGTGCAGGATCCGAAATGACGGTTATTTCTTATCCTACCTCAACAGAAGCCCTTGGAAGGGGCATTGACTTAGTGCAAAGTGGTAAATTCTGTTATTTCAATTTCATACCATATTGATTGTAGTGCTTTTTTGTTTCACTCCCCTGTTGATGGTTTATCCTTGGGCTGTGCCTCATAAAGGGCTTTTCAAAATTGACTTTCAAATATTTGGCAGGGCATAAGCACCCCTTCACATTTGATCAAGTATTCACTCACGAGGCATCACAAAAGGATGTTTTTGTAGAAATTTCACAGCTGGTGCAAAGTGCCCTTGATGGCTATAAGGTGATTCACTGTGCTTTTTCTTGCACCTCTGAATGTAAACTGTTCTTTGCTTTTTATCTTTTTCTATGCTTCCTGAAAGTTTTCTGTTCTCATCTGTATATCTGAGTGAATTTCTTAAGTCACTAGTAGGCTGTTATGGTATCATCTGTATATGGTCACATCACTTGTTTGTGATGGCGTATAGTTTTGGATGTGCTCATCAAACTGGTTGAAATCTAGGTTTTGTATTATTTTGAGTTGCTTCTTGCTACTTGAAATTAGGGAACACCTTTTCTATACTCGAAATGAGTAACAACTTCTGTGTGTTTTTTTGGTAGGTTTGCATTTTTGCATATGGTCAGACTGGATCTGGAAAAACATATACCATGATGGGAAAACCAGAAGCTCCAGAGCAGAAAGGGCTGATACCTCGGTCTTTGGAACAGATATTTCAAACTAGCCAGTCACTTCTTTCCCAGGGATGGAAATACAAAATGCAGGTTAGTTATTATAGTTAAATCTTGCTGGTGGTACCTACAGTCTCAATTGTTTAAATGCCTCTATGGGCTGTGAACATTGTCCTTAACTATTTTATTTTCCTCTGTAGGCCTCAATGTTGGAGATATACAATGAGACAATCCGTGATTTGCTTTCAACCAATCGATCCAGTGGTCCAGACAGTTCGAGGGCGGACAATTGTGTAGCTGGAAAGCAGTATGCAATTAGACATGATGCAAATGGCAATACACATGTCTCTGATCTTACAATTGTGGATGTCTGTGGCATCAAAGAGGTGTCCTCTCTGCTACGTCAGGCGGCACAAAGCAGGTAAATTAATTCAAAATGAGTTTTTTTTTCCCCTTCAAAATTGCCTCTATTTGGGTTTCTGTGTGCGTTATGGCCGTATTTGTTCCATACATGGTGTTTCTCTTTGCAATTTTTGAGTACAAATTAATTGAAAGTTGATGTCATGGTTATTGGTGCTGTTTCTTTCAGGTCAGTGGGCAAGACCCAAATGAATGAGCAGTCTTCAAGAAGTCATTTTGTCTTCACCTTGCGGATATCTGGTGTTAACGAGGTAGGTACACATTGATCCTCTGATACACTTCGCATGTTATGAAATTTCATTTACTTACAGTATTGCATGATTTTCTAGAGTACGGAACAACAAGTTCAGGGTGTACTCAACCTTATCGACCTTGCTGGTAGTGAAAGACTTGGTAAGAGTGGTTCAACTGGGGACCGGCTCAAAGAAACTCAGGTGAATCTGTCTTTTATTTATCATCTTTTCCTAACATCTTTATTCTTCTCTAATTTAAATTTCTAATTCCTTCACAATGTTAAACAGGCCATCAACAAAAGTTTATCACATTTAAGTGATGTCATAAATTCACTTGCTAAGAAAGAGGAGCATATACCTTATAGAAATTCAAAGCTTACTCATCTTCTTCAGGTAATGGCTTGAAAATGTCAAGTTCTGTCTGCAGTTTGAAATGATGAAATTATTCTCAAATTAGGGGTTTCAGATCCATGCAAAATGATTTTAATATATATTTTTTGGTATGCTTAGTTTTGCTCGTGTTAGGAACATTTACAGTGAAGCTCTTTTTCTCCTTGAATTAACCTCAAAATTCCTGAGCTAAGTGCAGTTGCAGATGAGGTTTTATTGATCACTTGCATTTGAATTGAGAATTACAGGGCAACATCCTTCTCTTTGTTTCCTATCTGGAAACTTTAAGGTGATGATGGGTCTGGTTAGGATATTTGAAGAGGAATACCACATTTGGGTAAAGAGAAGCTTAACTGTAGGTGGCTTTGTGCTTAACTGTGCTAAACTTGGCCTCAAGGATCAGATCTGATCTCATCTGCAATCTATTGTGTTATTTTATACGGGACACTGATACTCTGGATCAGGGTTTCTTTTCCTTTTTTATATTGGGGGGGGGGGGATCAGTCTGATACAGTAATAAACTATTGGTTCAATAGTATTTGTCATATTTCAGTCAATTGAAAGTTTTCATGTTAGCTGTCTAAATCAGATTGATATAATTAATTTTCTTAGTATTTTCTGGCCATTGTTACTTTTGGAGCGTTAAGCATTTCTTGATGTCTTTTACATTCATTGTTTAACAGCCTTGCTTAGGTGGGGATTCCAAGACCATGATGTTTGTCAACATCTCGCCCGACCCATCATCAGTGGGAGAGTCACTTTGTTCTCTTCGGTTTGCTGCTAGAGTTAATGCTTGTGAGATTGGGATTCCTCGGCGTGAGACTAATGTGCGACCTCTAGATTCTCGGTTGAGTTATGGCTGAAGGTGGTTTTGGTTCTTTATGGGGGTGAATTAATTATTGTGGCTGAAACAAAAAGTCTTCTAACTGATTGTAATCTGTATAGTGAAGTATTAAGTTTGTATCAGTGAATGCTGAAGTTTCTTGTTGGAGTGATTGCATTTGTATTTTAAGAGCTCTTATTCTTTCAGACTATGTTTGGAAGGCAAGAAAGAGAGCAGAAAAATTTGTAAAATTTTGAAACGGAGAGAAAGACGTAAACTCATCATTACTTTTGTTGGTGAGAAGTAATGAGTCACCAATCAATACTAAATGACCACATCAATAGGGTAACTTTTCTTTCGCTAGTTGACCCCTTATCTTGTGACTTCTCTTTTCTTTGTTTTCTCTGTTCTGCTCTGTTTACTGTTCACATTTGTTGCATTGTATTGCAGTGCTGACCCAGGGCACCTTGTTGTTTTCGGTATTGTTCATGTTACTGCTTTCAAAAATTTCTGAATTGATTTTGGCTTTCCTCTCTGCTGATCAGAAATTGGTTTCTCCTTAATGGTCCTTTCTTGTGTGTGCTGTAACCTAATGGTTGTTGGCTGTATTTCTAGGGAGCATACCTATGTTTGTTCAGTAACCTTCCTCTCCAAGTTAAATCAGCAATAGAAAGGAATGATCTTTTTTGTGCGTAAGTGCAGTGATGTTTTTGATTAGAAACTGTTGATGCTGTTGTAATTGGGTAACATAGAAGTTGATTGTGATAGGTTGTTACCTGTAGTATGAGTTTTGGACCTTGATTGCCTGATTGGTATCTGTGGTACAACGGTTGATTTCTGAACTTAGTGGTGAGTACAGTGGTTGATTTCTGCCCTTCCATTTGTTGTCAAAAACAATATGGCTAATAATAGGAGGGGTGGAAAACTACCTAGTTGATGCCAATGTAGTCCAGATTTCGTCTATTAAAGTGAATGCATCAAACTATTTATTATGGGAACAAGCTGTGAAGGCTTTTGTTGGTCTAGGGTGGAAATTTTGTATCTTGATTGATCGTTCTCCCTACAAAAATGATAAAATTTATCTGGACTGGATGAAGGATGATCATTCGCAAAGTGTCGGTTATGGAGGTACGATATGTCAAGTGTCAATAGGGCTGGGTTGGGTTTTTGAAAACCTAGCCAGGGTTCCCAATGCTCAGGGCAGGCCAGGCTTGGCAGTCTGGAGGTGATTCAGACTCAATTTCCAGGGCTGCTCTGTAGATCCCCCTCCCAAACAATACCCTAACATTCTTAAATCCCACACATCTAAGAGTTAAAGAGAGGCTGAGGCTAAGCATAAGATTCAGCAGATAGGATCTGATAGGTGTTGGTTGGTAAGTGTTTCAGTTCCGCCTCAGCCAATGTTTGAGAAGAAAGAAGAAACCTTAGAATTGAGAGAGGAAATGGGTGGGGGTGAGAGTTGCAGAGTGGAGGTGGGGGAGGAGGATTGGATGATGGGTGATGGGGGCAGCTAATTATGGGGATTGGGTTTACCTGGACAGAGGTGTAACTCGGGCATTTTAAAACATCGGGGAGAAGTGAAGGTAAAAGTTTACCTTTTTGGGAGAACCAAAAAACAAAGTTTAAGGTATTGAGTTTTAATAAATATAGGCAAGTGTAGGGGAGTGATAGTAAAGATGCTTTGGTTGAGGTCACATGTCCCCTTTTTGTCATAACTATCACCTTTGCATTCCACTTTTCCTTTACTATATTTTTTTGCTAACGAATTGTATGCCTAACTAGCCCCCGGGCGCATACTGACTCCACAACTGCATGGACCGAGTCATACCATGTTTGAATGAGAACCATCCAATTTTGACTGAAAGCAGTGAAGAGTACTAAACACCCTGTGTGAGTGGCCCCAAGAAGGTAAGAGGAGTTGAACTCAGAACCACATTGTAAGTTAGAGCATGGGAACTGGATAACAAAGAAAAGATTCCATTACATTGCTCATATTCTTACTTTAAATTCTTACTAAAAAAGGCAACTATCTATTCGAATGCCATCCCCCCCAACCCCCCCACCCCCCAAAAAAAAAAAATCACTTATTCATTTTCCTTGTTTCCAGCTGCTGTGACATTGCTGAGTTCCTTGACATCCATCTTATTGAATATTGAAGCGATCTTCTCTTTCACATAGTCTAACCAATTAGCAAAGGCACCACCGTCGACACTCATATCTGTTTCTGGATCAAATGGGAATGGTTTAATTGGTTTAGTTGCTTCCAAAAGCTCCTCAATTGGAATCTCTGGTTTTGATCTCTGCAATGGAACTATAGGATTGTAGTACTTGTCTGGGTCTGGACAATGGTCCTGAAAAGAAAAAAGGACTGAATTTAGTAACTTGTTTCCCTGAATCTCAATTTTCTTCTTCTCCATATCTAAGGTTATCAAAGTTCAAGTAAAAGTGCCAAACCTGATCAGCATGCATTTTCTTCATAAATATCTTGAATATCTTGAAATTTTTCGCTTGCATTAAGTCATCTGATAGTCGAAGATATGTCATAGCAGCCATTCGCAGTTTTGGAGGTCCATCCCTGTTAACACCATTCGGTCTTGCATTCTTCAGGATCTGATTATATGCTGTCCGATCATACCTTGGTAGTGCATTCTCTCCTGCAACTTCAATGTTTTCTCTCCAACCTCCACTAAGCACCTAGAGTTACAGCACACAATGCACAAGACCTCATCAACAATAATAGAATATATATATAGTAATTGTGTTGAAATGTTGGGAGTTTTTATCTGAGACTTTGGATGTGTCTTCATATATCATTGGGCTATCTCCGCCAGTAATTTGTTGCCTATCCCACTTTATTTAACAATAACATAAAAAAACTATTGGAACTAATTAAGAGTTTTTTCTTTACTTGCTGAACAAGTTCCTCTGGGCCACTTTTAGCTTCTGCACTTTGCTCAGAGTCTCTCATCTCAATGCAAGTGAAGTTCAAAATGGCGTAATGCCTGGACAACATCCTTGCAATTGGCCGGTATCCATCTCGATCATTCAAGTTATAGTACCCTGAAGTCAGCTCAGCAGCATGGCTTTCAGCTTTATACCACCAATGGATCCCAGAAACCTGCCTTAAGTATATCAATCAGATCCCAATTAGTAAATGATCAGGTATGAGCCTGTGAGGTGATGTTGATCTACTTACCTTTGCTGCTAACTTGACTTTACATGATAGGAAGGCTTTGTTGGCTTCATCAAGGATTTGATCTCCATGACTAAGCAACTTGTTAGAATACCATGTGAGGAAGAACTTCCCTTTCTCTGTGAGATACGTTCCATTGGATCCAAAGAATTCTGTAGATTCTGGCTTGTCATTATATTCCCCTGCATTATCCGGCATTTCCCATTCAGGGTGGCCAGCACTCTCCACCGCCTTTTTAAATTCTGACTTGAGATACTTGTCGTAACACTACAACATTTGTAAGAGAGTGTTATAAGTTGTTCGTTACCGCTTAGCCTAAAAGCTGGAATTTATAAGGGCAACATAAATATATACAGCAAGAAGTCACAGTCTATACCAAACTAAAAGCTATCTGAGACGGTGAATGCTTCAAAATTTTAAGCAACAAGCTCTAGTTGCTAGTCTTTAGGAGTGAAAAGAAAGAAAATAAATCAACCTCACCTGAAATTCTCCAATGCCAGGAAAGACCCATCCTTGGTTTTGTGGATAAGAGGGAAATCTGAGTTCCCCTGCTGGACCAAGCCCCACTTCAATGTCTACAATAAGTCCTGCCTCTAAGAAGTCTGACATGTTCTTTCTAAAGCTCTTCATGTAGTCAGTATATACCTATAGAGATCAATACCAAGATTTTTTTTTAAAATTATGGACAACCCAATAAAAATAGATGGTCTACTGTTAGAGAATTCATAAAAAAAATAGAGTTTTTATTTATTTATTTATTTTTATGAACAGAGGACCTGTACTGCTGTTCTTCCACCAAAGAGGGGCTGGTTATCCACACCAATTGTAAGATACTCCTTGTTCCTGGTACCAGCTCTGTTCGTATAGAAGATATCAGGGTCTGATTCACCAATTTCAAGCACCCACTGTGGAAGAGGGATGTTCACAGCATCACCAACATTTCCTCCACACTGATGGAAGGACATTATAGCTTGTAGTTTCAACCCACATTGTTGAACAAGCTGGAATAAGCTCCTATATGCACTCCAATTGTATTGCCTTGGACCCTTTGATTCAATGATCCCCCACCACACATCCACCATCACCCCATCAACGTCGGCGGCTTTTAGATCTTTGAGCTGTTTCTCTAGTCCATCTTTGTCTTCCAATACATTCTCAGATGTAACAACACCCAACTATATTTCCATTTCCAAAACCAACCCAAGAGAATGTCAAGAATCAGTTAGTATATATATGACTAACTTGTATGTACTTGTAAGTTTGAGGATGTACTTACAGGGAGCATTACATAGACAGGTACATAGTTGGCCAGCATCTTCTCTTTGTTAGTGAGCAGCATTGGGGCCTGCATTTTGTCAGGGTAGAAGAAGGAAGAAGAAGTGCTTTAAGTCTTTGCTTGAGAGATTGCAAATGAGGATCACTACCCTTTATGGTCTCAGATTCTCAACACTGAGAACCTTTAAGAGGTTGCCAATGCTTTATCCTCTTCCATGCGTCCTTATCTTTACGCATCCTTATCTTAAAGGAGCGACTTGAGATACGTAGGGCCTAAGGGTGCCAATCGGTCAGTCCCAGCCGATTTCGATCGGGCCTAATCGGTCCCCCTATTTTAGGATCCCATGTCGTGAGAGTCTTCTTTAAGTAATGGGTTGTTATAGGCTAGGCATGGTTCCATGTATAAACAGTTGATCTAGAGCCATTGCTCGGGCCAATAAGCCATTTTCTCTAAATGGGCTACTAAGCTATTTATCTCTAAACGTACTCTTATGGGTCGGGTTGAATTGTGCTCTTAGGTGGCCAGACCCGATAGGGTAATTGTTGATCTAGATCCTCACATTGGGAACAACTGAATATTATTCGATCCAGACTTGAGTCAGGCATGTTTATCCGGCTCCTCTCCTGAGATCTGATCGTTCAGTTCAACCCATAGTTATTTGGGCAATCGACATGTGTTCAAGTGATGATCTAACAGTTGTGCTTCTACCGATCAAAACAAAGGCGCTGCACCGAGAACCATTAAATCACCACTTGAATATGTGTCAATTGCCCGATAGCTATAGGCAAGACCTAAGAGAGAATCTCAGTCATTTAATAACTGGTTTAGGCTGATCTCAGGTTTTTTCAGCCAAGCTCAATCGGACTAACCGGTGCAGGCCTACAATTGACACCGCATGTAGGGTCCTTACTTTTCTGAAAAATCTTGCGGTTACAAAGAATGATGAAGTTACTGGGATGGGCCACTTCCGCGTGACAAAAGGTTATCCTCATTCACCTTTTGACCATCTTGAAAGTACGGTGGAACCATTGTCGTGGTAATCATTATAGTTCACTTTACTATCTAAATCCCGATTCCCATACTGTGACTCTGAGGGAGTGGCTTAGAAACTGCCACAAATGAATAATAGAAGCTTACAAAAGAGGACTCTGGAACAAGTCCAAAAAAATATTACCTTGAACTGTGATGGAGAGGGTTGGGTGGACACCTCTGATGCCACTGCCTGAGGCTTCCTTACATTGCCATGAGAAGAACTCAAAGAGAGACCATACCCAAGGCTTTGCTTATTGGCTTGTTTGGATCCCTCTGTACTTGAAAGGAGATCGACGGGCATCATTTTCAGGCGAAAACATAGATCCCGAAGCCTGATTTTCTTCCCCCACTCACTCAACCCTGAGTTTACAAGACTTGACATGGTGACCAATAAGCTGTTCTCACACCTGCTGGACAGAGTAATGTCTGAGGGAAGAAGAAAGGAAAATGGAAAAAGAATGAAATATGGAAGAATTGAGTGCTGCATATTGTTGTGTGACCAGAAAGATATCCAAACTTGATTGTAGAATGGAAGAAAATGAGTGGTGTATGGTGGAACTGTAAATGGAGTTGTTCAATTCTCAGAGAACCAACAAAGAAAGAAAAATCAGGAAAGGTATTTGGGTCATTTTCAATTCTAGATTTCCTTTTAGCTTCAAGTCATTCTCACCTGTTCATTCCCTTTGAGAGCCATCTGCAACCCCTTACTATGGTGTCTTTTAGAATCTGTTTTTTCCTTCAAGATGACTGAAGTGAGCCTTTGGATATCCAGGAGATAGCTTCTCCTCACCATTTATATAGTGGGACCACCATAAAAAGCAATTGGCCAATCATAAAAAAGATGCCTTGTGTACATGATCTATTTGCTACATATTTACATGGGGTGTGGCAGCAGAGATAAGGTTCCCAATCCTGGCCAATCAACCATTGTGCTTGGGCTGGTTTCAGTTCCTCATTGCCTGCCTTATCTTACCCTCTTGTCATTGGGCGTGCATGAGGCTCCCGCCACTACGAGGTCTGGGACCATTGTAATGCATCTAAACTTACCTGCACTTTGTGGAGTGGCGGTTTCCTGATTAAATTCACGACCACTAGGCATTAGGTTGTAATGGAACAATGTCACCATTGCGCTGAGCCTATCCTCTCTTCTTTGTATCTCATCATGATCTTAAAATTGAAGGGAGAGATAGATGACCTACACACCAGCTGAAGGGCAAAACGAGACAAACATGCACACCATGGGGGCATAGGAGGTTTGGGACAAAAATAATGGACAACTTGCTCAATCCTTTGATATCGTTTCACGAGGCCATGGGCGACAATGGATTGAGACTTGACTTACTCGCATGATATGTAATTCATTTTTCAGTAAAATCCTTTAATTTCCCTTGCAACCAAACATTTCTTGAATGATTACTTTTACCAAAAAAAATTGAAGAAGCTTCATAAAGTCGAAGCCCAACCAAAAGGTCCACCATCCAATAGCGTTCAAAAATTCTTGGGCCCAAGGGGGAGAAGAGCAAATTGAATGGACAATACATAACTAGAATTCAAATCAGTTTTACAAAAAGCAAAGCAATAACATATCTAATAGATCACTAATACTTAATTGGTCATATGTGACATTAATAGGATAAAATCCTTGCAAGTGGACTTAAGGGCTTCTTTGCCAACGTTTTTGCTGAGCATAATGTCAGATTTTTTGATGTTTACGCATTGATCTGACAATTGGATTTTCTGAAAAAAAAAAATAATAATAAAAAAAAGATATCATCTGAAAAGTAGAGGGGAATAACAAGAGCGAGTCTCACAATTTTGATCCAAGAGGATTTTATTTTTATAAAAAAAACCTAATGAATGCCAAAAAGTCCTTCCATTAATGGTGACTTGGATCTCCAAACCGTTCCTCTACTGCAAAATTCATCGTATATAGGATAGGAACGGAGGTCAACCCTGCTTGGATGGCCAATTGAACATCGGTTCAATTGTATGATTATGTTTTTTAGCATTAATTTAATAATCATCAGAGTACACATTTCCTTTTCAAATTGAATAAAGGAAGTATTTTTCATACAAATTAGACAGATATCATTTGCAATTTGATGACAAACTTAAGACTTTATTTTTTATATTTTTATATTTTTTATTACCTTGCCCAATTTGATGACAAACTTAAAACCATAGAAAATAGAATGATTTGTTGTGGTGGTGACTATTTGTTTGTCGTATAGACCACATGATACATCATGTGTTGTGGTATAGTATTCGAAAGGAAATATCTGCATTTTCTATGGAAGAATTAAATAAGAGGACAAAATTGGTGGTGGAAAAGATCCTCTCCAATGTGTTGGGTGTTTAACCTAGCATCCAATGGCTGGGAGGACTTAGGGTGCATGTCCAAGTCATCCCAGCCATCGGATGCCTAGTTAGGCACCCAATATGTTAGAGAGAAGCCGGACCCATTGGTGATACCCTGAAAATAGGTAGCAAGTTCTTGTTTTGGATTCTCTCTCGTGCTTCACATGGATATGAAGGGGTTAAACAATAATATCTTTTTTTGTAAAAAAATAAATAATTCCTTGAGAGGATAAGCTATTAAAAATATCTTCAAACAAGGTTTGAAGTGATAAATCCTTGATAGGATAAGCTCAAAAAAATATCTTCAAATGGAAATCATAAAAGGAAAAGGGAAAAGAAAAAAAAGAAAAAATGTAAGCTTTGAAGCCCTCTCTAGTCCTCATCTGTCTATCCTTTTATCCTTTCTCCTTTGCATTGCTTACTCAGCTCACGGCATTATGTGAAGTAATATTGCAAGTTATCTCCACAAAAGAAGTCGGGCTTGATGGATCTATTGGAATTTAGATTTATCAAATCATGGTTAAATGCCCACCACGGCACCACATAAGATATTACTAAGAAAAAAATTAATGCTTCTTTGGTTCCTATTACTCGATTACTATCAATTTAAAATTTAAGAGAGGTTTCTCATGCCGTCAATGTGAGAGAATCTTTCACACTACACCAATGGTGATGCTGAAAATAGTATAATTTACATGAGACTTACGTGATAGGAAAATAAAGAGAAAATAATAATAAAAAATTATTATGAGAGATTTTGGAACCCCTTCCTATAAATAGCACTTTACCTAAGAGTTAAGAAGGAAGAAGAAAGTTCTACAAAAGAAAAACAGAGAAGGAAGAAGAAGGATGGAAGATCAGGTGGCAAAGGAAGCTGTGAAGTCTAGAGTGGTGAAGGTGGAGTCACAAGAATCATGGGGTTTGCTCGTTAGCCAAGCTAACTCCCAGCGCTGCCCTGTAAGTTCCCCCTCCCCCAAATACCCCAATCTAATACTCACAAGACCACAGCCACACAGCCTCTATACCTCTACCTCTCCTTGTTGAGATCTCTATCTGTCACCATATTTCTTTTCTTTTCATTACTGTATTTGGAAATTAAGACTCTTTCTATCCCTCCCCACAGGACCAATTGAAAAAAAAAAAAAAAAAAAATGGAAAAAAACAAACAAACAGACACATATATTACACTCAATTATTATCAAATTGGAAAATTTTAACTTTTTGACATTAATTTTAGTGTGGTGGTGGTTGTATGTTAATGGATAGATGGTGGTACATTTCACTGCAGCCTGGTGCATGCCGTCGGTGGTCATGAAGCCACTATTGGAAGAGCTGGCGTTGGTCCATCAGAATATATTGTTTCTCTCTGTAGATGTGGATGAAGTCAAGGTAATTAATACAATTCATTCATCTCTTTTCATTTTTCTCCGGCTTTGTTCATTTGAAGGGAATTGAAGGAAAATGAAGTAAAAATTTCAAACTTAAGAATAAAACTCTTGTAATCGATACTCAATTTTTAACTCCAATCCAAATCATTCAATAGTTGGTTATTAAATTCCACTTAATTTGCATCCAACTCCCTTTGATTTTAAGAAAAAAATAATAAATAAATAAAATTATATGTAAAATATACAACAAAAAGCAACAATAACAAACTCTTTTTCAAACTAATGATTACAAAATTTTCTATTCTAGGTTTGAACATTTTCATTTCCTTCTCGTTCAATTTCTCTCCATTCTCTACTCAGCTACTGTTAGGAATGATTAGATGAATCAGACAAGTCCACAAGCATGATTTTTTTTCTTTTCTTTAATTAATTTTTTTTTTTATTGTTTCTGGGATTGATTAGAAGGTGGCATCGAAGATGGAGATAAAGGCTATGCCCACCCTGTTGCTATTGAGGGAAGGAGCCCAAGTAGATAAGGTTGTTGGGGCCAACCCTGAGGAGATTAAGAAAAGGATTGATAACTTTGTCCACTCATTCCGTGCCTTAATAAACTGAGATGAAGTTTTCAAAACATTGATGGTGTGGGATATGTATGTAGATGTGATTATGCTGATGATTTAATTTTGTGAGAGGATGTCAGTTTGATGTGTGGATATGTTAATAAATTTTGTTTATTTGTTTCTTGTACTCTTGTTCTCATGTAAAATATTACATGTAAACATTTCACTTTAAAAAAAATTTCCATTGTTTCTTTGTATATGATAACATAAGATGTAATGTCATTGAAAGATATATTTTTTTTTTCGATAAATAGAAATTTATATTAGAAAGAAAACCATATGCAAACTAAAGTCTTAAAAAGAAAAAAAAAAAAAAACTCAAGAACTGAGCCTTATATCAAGGTTCTAAAGAGATTTGATATGACAAACAAATATGTAATAAGTTTGTGATATCATCATGTGGAGTACTGATTGTAATTTTTTTTTTTTTTTTTTTTTTTTTAAAGGTTTGAAAGGTTTACTTCCATTCTCTTTAATTAGTTTCCTTTGCAAATGAGCATACCCTTTAAGTATAAAAAATTTCTGTAATTTTACTTTTTTTCCTTTTTCACTATAACTTATTTTTTCAATGAGGGTAAATTCTATAGGGGGATGAACGTTTAATTCAATGGCAGGCAACTAGGCAATTGGGCTTTAACATAAGTGTAGGAAATGTCACTGGTCTGACCCTCCTCTCTTAGCTTCTTAAAAAAAAATCACTAGTGGTAGTTGTAGAATTACAATAAGTTTGGCCTATTGGCTCTTTTTGTGGTCCCTCAATGGGTTTTACCAATCCCTTGAGCTAACCCCCCCTAAAAAAAATAAAAAATTATCATTTTACTCGTATACTCGAAAAATGTGTAAAATAATAATAATTTTTAATAATAACATAATGATAAGTTACTTTCAAATTATTTTTAAAATCTTTTTTTACCCTTAATTTAAATAATTTTTTTAGAATAAAAAAATAGGCAATTAAAAGAGGATGTGAAGGTTTCATTTAGATAATCCTTATTAAGGTAAATAAAGGAACCATCCTACTACAACTGTGAACATGTTATCTCATCTATGTCAAATGAAATCTATCTCCATTATAAGAGTAAATGATTTAGCATGTTGTTTGTATCTTCTATTACTCATTTCAATCCAAAATGAATTTTTTTTTTGATAAATTTCAAGCATAGTAAAGGCAATCCTACTCATATGAGGAAAAAATAGATCGATCCTTGACCCAATTTATTTCATCATCCCATCGCCTTATCCTTTTAGAAAAGGGCATATTAGAAATAAAAGATCATCCTAGATTCTCTTAAAGAAAAAAGGACAGTCAAAATAAAGATGCTTTAGAGGTTCTTTGAAAGCCGAGATAAAGCATATGATGACAAATTGATAATATCTCGATGATTAAGTAGGGAGAAACTTCATTCATAACCTCCACAAGTGAAATGCATGTTTTGGGAGCAATTTTGATTATACTGAATCTTCTAAGGGAGTTTTCTAGGGCTGTTTCTTTAACATCTATTTATTTATTTGAGCCATGGAAGGCTTGTCTCGACTTCTCAAAGTGCATAAGGAGCTTAATTTGTTTGAAGGCATTAAAGTGGGAAGGTTGGCATAAAAAATCTCTCAACTTTAATTGTTGATGATACTTTTAATTTTTGATCGGGCTTATGAACATAATGTAGTGACCATTTTGATATTTATTTATTTTTTTTTTAAATTTATCTCAGGAGTTTTTAGGTTGAAGAGTGCTGCATGTTTAGCAATGATACCTTTGTGAGTAATTAAGATATGATTTTGAGTAAATATCACTCCCCTCCCCTGAAGTATGGCGTAATATCAATTTGACCCCAGCCGTTAGAAATCGCTGTTAAGTCACTTATATTTTTTTGTAATTCCCAAAATACCCCTTACCTAATTGTAAAATGCCCAAGATACCCTTAAGTGAAAGAAACCATTTTTCTCCTCAACGATTCAGCCATCTGCATCTTGTCCATCGCTGAAACACGATTCTCCCCTACCTTTGTCGCCGAAACGAAGGGGAAGGAGAAGGAGAAGAAGCTTCATTGATTCTTTCACCTGCGATGGCATCCTTAGTAGATGGCATCCTCTTCTTCACTTGAGATCAGGGTTCTCTTTCTTGCTTGGGATTTGGAACCCTTGATTTCAAATCTAGGAATTGAAAGTTGTGAGTACATGATTTTAGTACAGATTAGTAGTCCCCCATGATCAATCACAGAACCCATTTTTATAGAAGCAATCCAATTCTCTAATTAAAAATAAGATTCAAACGAAACTAAATACCAAAATTAGAAAAGAAGCCAAATTCTTTCTAAATTCACAAGATATTACATCCATCTAAATTCGTTCATCTACAATGGTGAACTCAGAAAAAGACAACCAAACCAACCCTAAACAGAGAAAATCTTCCCCCACCAAAAGAAACCCTAGAATTTATATAAAAAGAAAAAACTACTACACAGCAAGATTCTATCATTTAAAAGGGTTAGAAGATAACAAAGAATTATAATCTAACAGCTACTACTTCTTCCCTTCCTGTTTCCATTCTTCTGACTTCAATTATCATTTTTTTTTCATCTTCCACAACACAAAAACAACAGAGATTGTTTAACTGTTGTCATCAGCAGCAATGGACTCTGATGAACCGGTAACAGTCTTCTTTGGCAACAAGAGATTGTGAATGTTGGGCATCACACCACCGTTGGCTATTGTAACAGCTCCAAGCAACTTGCTCAACTCTTCATCATTCCTCACCGCCAACTGAATATGCCTTGGAACAATCCTCGTCTTCTTGTTATCCCTAGCCGCGTTTCCTGCCAACTCCAAAACCTACATAGAAAGATTAAATTATCCCTACCAGATTACCTTTGTATCAAATTAAACCCTAACCCATCGATATGAAAGAAACCCTAATAGATAGACACGGGAATTTATTAAAATCAATTCCCGTCATAGCTTCGAGCTTCTTCTCCTTCTCCTTGTTTCAGCGACAAAGGTAGGGGAGAATCGTGTTTCAGCAATGGACAAGATGTAGATGGCTGAATTGTTGAGAAAATGGCATCTTGAGCATTTCACAATTATGGGGTATTTTGAGGATTACAAGAAAAATATAAGCTGAGTTAACCACAATTTCTAACAGTTGGGGTCGTTGGATAGAATCTTTTTCTTGTAAGGGAGGTGAGTGATATTTTTGGAAAGATGTGGTTTCAAGTTGATATTACGCCATAGTTTAGGTGAGAATCGTGTTTCAGCAATGGACAAGATGTAGATGGATGAATTGTTGAGAAAATGGTATTTTGAGCATTTCACAATTATGGGGTATTTTGAGGATTACAAGAAAAATATAAGCTGACTTAACCAAAATTTCTAATAGTTGGGGTCGTTGGATAGAATCTTTTTCTTGTAAGCGAGGTGAGTGATATTTTTGGAAATGTGTGGTTTCAAGTTGATATTACGCCATAGTTCAGGGGAGGGGAGTGATATTTACTCTATGATTTTTAATATTTTAAGTGTGAGGTCCATTGAGGAAGGCTCTAGTTATTTGGGTACCCCTAGCTTCTTTAAGAAGGGGGAAAAGCATATCTGGAATAATGTGTTAAGTTAGATTGAGACTAAACGTGGATTCCTTTAGTTTGAGGTTTTGGAAAGGGTCACCGGATGGTTGTCAATCTGTTGGAAAATCATGCCCCGGCCTAAAGCTTTAGGAGGTCTTGGTTTAAGATGTAGTGCTTTTTATAATAAAGCTTTGTTAGTTAAAGGTTATTGATGCACTCGCAAGAGATTTCAATCCAAAAATATTGCAGGCCAATTATTAACATTTATTATTATTATTATTATTATTATTATTAGGGAAAATTAAGCCCCATTCCTTGTACTCTGCCAAAATTGCACGTGGATCTAAGGGTTTGAAAGAATTATACCCCCTAGGTTTGATGGTATGCTATTAGTTTTAAACCCCAGAAAACCATATTACCCTTCAATGAAAAAAAAAAAAGAAAGAAAAATTAATTAATTCTTGCATTTGAAACCTCAGGAACCACTTTTATGGCAGCATCTTTCATGGTTTCATGAACCGAATTTCTGAACAGAAACCCTTCTTTTATTGATTCAGAGGCATCTAAAACTGAGGAAGAATTGCTCTACATCGTTTGTGAACTTGTCTGCAGGGTTGGAAATCCAAATGGGTGTTCAAGAAAAGATTCTCAAACAGATCCAGCACATTAAGAGATTAAAAAAAGATCTTCGGTGGATCTTGATTGAGAGTGCTGTGCACCGGTGATTCATTATCATTGAACTGGTTCTCCAATTTAGACCGGCGGGACCTCTTGTTGTGACCCCATTGAAACAGAACGTTGACTCCACGGTTGGGACTGGGGCTCGGACTGCTTTCGTGGCTCTAGTTCTTCTAGGTGGAATGGTTTTCTGATTGTCGACCATATCGAATATGACAAAATGGGAAAAGTTCTTGTCGGGACTGTTGTTGGAAGGACTCGTTCCAGATCTGAATCTTAAAGCCTTCCCTTCTAAATTGCTACAACATCATCATCTTCCTTGCATGTTTTTATGTTGGATTTCCTTCTCCCTCTACATAAAACGCCGATCAGTTTTTTCTCACGCATGTTTCATTTCAATGGTGAATCTCAATGCCTCCAGCTTTAAAAATCTGAATTTAAATAGATCTACGTCCTAATCCCTCAAAAGAAAGGGTTCTAATAACTATGGGGCCAAGATGCTTCATTACCATGGTTCACTGTGTCAAAGACATTACATCGTTCATCAGTGGGATTAATCTTTGGAAGGTGTTGGATTTTATATTATACAATATAAAATAGGGAAAATGTTGGGTATGATATCGGCTGCATACCTATCCCTCTCCCTTAGGGGAGGGGGGCATAATTCCTTTAAACCCTTGGATCCATGCATAATTTCAACAAAGTATAGGGGAGGGGATATAATTTTCCCTTCTTCTTCTTCTTATTATTATTATTATTATTTCAGTACAACGAATATATAAGTATCCGCTACGACTATGCAGGTGTGCAAGACCCACTGAAGGGCCAAATAAAGACCCACACAAAGGGGCCAACAAGGATCCAATAGTCCCACTTATTCAAACTACTACTATATAGAAGGATGTAAGGGTGTCAATCGGCCCAGTTTTGGTTATTTGGTTCGATTTTGATTCGGGTTAAGTGGTAGATAGCATGAATCGAAATCGAACTGAAAATCGAATCGGTTCTGAAACTATATACTCTAACCGAACATACTGGTTTCGGTTTGGAATCGGATCCAATTCAGTTCCCACCTGTCCCACTAACCCACCTATCCCATACTCTCCTCTTATTTCCTCTTTTCTTCTTTTATTTTATATTATTTTAGTAATAATAGTATGTGATAGGTGGGTTAGTGAAAAGTGACGTATCGGAAACAATCACTTGGGTTAGTTGATAGTGACGTATTGGAAATACAAAAAACGTATTGGAAACAATCAATTCAGCAAATTGATTATTGGAAACAATCAGTTCTAATACGAGGGTGCGACATATCGGCTAATGTATTGGAAGTATCGGAAACAAGCAACAAACTAGCCGAACTAGTTCACGATCTTTTCTAAGTAAGGAAGGACTTAAACCAAAGTATCTCATATGACAATCTTATTGATAGTAGATGATGCTAATAAATCAGAGTTAGGATAGTATCTAAGGGCCTGGCTATTGGCTTGTGAAGACTCCACGGTGGTTACAGATAATCTGGTGATGTGATTTGGACGTAAAGAGAAAACTCATTGATCTTGATAATTTTTTTAATAATTAAATTGATGGTTACAATTAAGCTTCTGAATCAGCTTGATTTCGGCTTTTCGATTTGATTTTGGTTCGATTTAAGAAGATGGTGGTGTGAACCAAAATTGAACTAAGAATCGAGTTGGTTTTGGAATTGCGTACTCAATCCGAGCTGATCAGTTGATTCCGATTCAGTTCCTGGGTTTTACCATCGTCTCTAAAAATAAAAAAAATGATGAATTATTGAATATAAAACCACAAACAAGAGATTCATTCCGACACCAATTGTTAGAATTAACTACGCAATTGAACATGATAAATCATTGAACAAAAAATCATAAACAAGAGATTCATGGAGGAGCTCGTACCTAGATCCATATCCTTTGATGGAGACGATTCTGTAGCACTATGACCTTCTCTGTTGATCATCTCTGCTCTGTTCTCTATGACAGTTAGGGGCAGTCACTAATGAGCATTGCTATCAATTTATAGACTCAGAGCAGGGGACAACCCTGTAATTAAGAATAAAAATTACATCTCTTATAATAAGGTATAACAGTAAATAGGTCTAAACACAAAACATTATTTATACTTTAAGACAATTAATTGAAAAACCAATTACCCATTAAGAAATTTACTTCCTGTATTAGGCTTCATCTAACCAAGCCCATCAATCAACATTTTTTCTTTAGTCCAAGTTTATAGAATGATTGTGCTAAACTCATTACATGCTATAACATTACATAGTAGCACGTAGGGGTATCAACTTCATGCTTGGCCGAGCTTGCCTGATTAAAGCTCGATCAACACTGGTTTGATTAAGAAATGTGTCGGACTTGAGCCCAATCCATTTATAACCGATTGTTCTTGGTGCAAGGTGTAATCTTGACAAACACTCGACCAGCTAGACCGATATTTTATTAATTATGGAATGTAATTAAGTGTAAGGTCTTATCTAAATTGTTGTTGATTTAATAAATATATTAATTTTAAGTCTAAGACAATTAAAGCCCATTTAAGACTTTGATGGTGCATTAGCCCGTTCAAGGTTTGATTACAGTCCGATTAGCTCGATTAGTAAAAGCCCGGTTAAAGTCTGAAACCTGATCGAGCTTGATCGAGATCGGCTTATTCCTTAAATAGGCAAGTCACGGTGCAAGGATACATGTCAAATCTCCACCGGCTGGCCCAATTGATTGACACCCCTAACTGCACCACTAATATGAAGAAGAGAAAAATATTGACATCTTTTGCCAATAATTACAACCTTGAGGAATGTTTTGATTTGCCAAGGGATACTTAGAAGAAACACCATTAGATTCCACTCGTGCAAGCTCTATGTCAATTTCTTGAATCCCAAATGCGGGATGGCAGAATCTGCAAATAGACATGCATGTGAGAGGTTGATGAGGAAGCTCTATGATCAAGCTCAAAGCCATCATCTCTGGCTCTAAGGCCTTGGGTTTGGTGCTTTCCTCCCACAAGAAACAAGGAAGTTGGAGATCCTCATCCTGTAGTGTATTATACTAGTAACTTGGATTGAGAAATTGGAAAGGAATTATCAATTTCGGTTGAATCGGATCAAATAAACTGATTTCAATTCCAGCGGATTTGAATCAATTGATTCATGCTTGATTTCTAGGTTTCAGGTTGATTTTGACTGGAATCAATTTAAATTGGTTAAAACCTTAGAAACTAGAATTAAGAAAAAGCAAATATTTCCATAAATCTTTGAATTTTTTTGGAGCTTTTGATTAAATAGTTTTATAGATCAAAATGTTATTTTTATTGATTTTCTATTATTTTATTAACTAAATAATAATAAAAATAATAAAAATCTTTGCACATATATGATTCAGCCGATTCCTGGATAGATTTGAGAAACAACATTACCCAGAGGTTTTAGGTATCGGTCTTGGATCGATATCAACTGACACCATATTGATACTTGGCCAATACCCTACTGATGAATGGTATGGACATGTTATATATTGATAAAGAGTATAATTGTCAAAATAGAATGTAATATCAATATCTTTAGAAGGAAGACAGTTTGATATGTGCCGATATTAGCAGTTCGTGCTCCAAGTTCGACTGGTTTGGGTCTTCCTTGGATTTATGGGCCCAATGCATCCCCGTGGGCTTCCTCAAGCATTTCCATTTCTATCAAAAGAAAAAAAAAAAAAAAAAAAAAAATCCTTCCACCAGACTCGCGGTTGATATTTTTATTTGGAAGAACGAACGCTATCAGCTAGTGTAGGTACATGTCTAGATACAATAGATTTGGATAGATTGTGCTACACTTGTATATCCTCCCATTGGCACATGCATTGGCGTGTACTTACGCCAGTAGGATAGTGTTCTCTTACCCTTTATATTTTTAGGGATAAATCTTTTTGTCCTGAAGCTGCCCTTGCTTCAAAGGGTGTTAATCGGTTCGGTTCTAGTATAGACGGTTCGATGCAAGTTTTTTTATGTAAAACCAAATCTAAAATATTTATAAACGGTTTTGGTTTAAATAGTTTCAAACGATTTCCTTATGTATTCTAATTTTTTTTATCCAAATTTCTTTATCTTTAAAGATTTTAGTGAAATGGATGTAAATTACAATATTTAATTGAATTATTTATTAATATATACTTTCTTTATTTGTTAATATTGAGACTGAAACTCAATTGGCTTATCAAAAGTTAAATTTTAAAATCAAAATCGAATCACGATTTTAATTTTAAAACCAAAATCAAACCATTTAATAAACTGTTTCATGGTTTGACTTGATTTCGATTTCAAATTCATACTCTTATCTACGTCACATACAAATAGTGTAAAATAACCACTATGCCTTTCTTAGATGGCATGCGAAAACCCATAGATAAAACAACACGACATTTTGAAACCCACCTTTGGGTCTTTTTCCCATTTTTATATATGATCACCATACAAAGGAAGATGGGCTGAATCATAAAATCACATGCAATACCCATGAAATGCCTGAGAGACAGTCCAGCACGCCAATAGTTGATTATATTAAATAAGTTCTCTGCATCTACGGTATACCACTATACCCCCACCTAAACAGCTATAGCGAATTACTTAACGGCCCCATGTCCCCATAAACCAATTAGACCAATCCCATTAACCCAATCGGCGGAGCCTTCACGTGACCTACCCCAATTCTTCTTCTTCTCCTCCTGCTTCTGCATCTACTTCTTTGGATCCAGAATCATGACAAGGAGAAGAAGAAAAAGAAACAAACCCCTTCTCCCCTTACCCTCTTCACCCTGAATTCACTGAAAAAAAAAAAAAAAACAATCGGAACCCACTCAGCTTGGGATTTTTCCGAATTCGTTTTGAAAATTTCTTGGGCAACTTACGAAGAAACCCAAAACAAGAAGGGAAAAGAGGGCAGAGGAAGAAGAAGAATCTGGAAAATGTGCTATGTGGGGAAAGCAACGAAGATCTTCATCTTCGTAATCTCTGTGCTCGTGATGGTAGGCCTAATCTTGGGCTTCGGATTATTCCGGCATGGGCTCCAGAAGAAGAACAACAAGTGCAGCGGCGATAGCTGCCAGTCTCCCACCCCGGTGTTCTCTAGCCCTTGCAGTAGCGGAAATTGCCAACCACCCCCATTTCCCAATCCGATCCCCAACCCGATTCCGGCAACAGCCGCTGCGGCACCTCCTAATTACAGCCCGCCGAGTCCAGAAGCGGTCACTCAAGGCCCCGTGCATCCTCCGCAGATGTAGCTCTCTGACTAAGTAAAGCTGGTTTCAGTCGGATCGGTCAGAGTTGAGTTACTACCTTCTACCATTTCACAGTACACGTCATCTACTCTCAATCTTATTTTAACTATACTCTTGTTTCTTTTCTTCTCGTTTTCTTGTTCCTGACGTTCATTAATTTCCCCTCTCGGGGTTCCAAGGTTGTGTAAAAACGAAGAAGATGAGACATTGGTTTTTGGGTATGAATGGCAGTATTGTTTGTTTTCTTCTCTGCAACTCTGCTATTCTGCTCTGCTGTAATCCACTTTGGGATGTTTAGTAGCTTTTTTTTTTCTTTTCTTTTAAATTTATAATGTGCAAGTGTCCGTAAGAATTTTTTTTGGTAGGACACGTGTCCTTAAGAGTTGTGAATTAATAATTGGGTTCGGTAGAATTTTGGTTTTCGATTTCCCGATTTTCGTAATCACAATGAACGGCACATATATATACTGCCATCTTCCTCCGCCATTAACGTAATTAGCGAGATCAAAATCTCTGGACTGTTCGTCCAACATGCAAAACCATCGCCCGCAAGTCTTCACTGTTTCTTTGTCTAGTGGTAGAACAACACATTGTGGGTTGGAATAATTTAAACAAGGGAAAAATATGGGTGATTTGACACCGTTTGATAACGTTCTCTTCCTGCATTTTCTTGTTCCTAGAAATAGAGAAACAACCTAAAAAGCATTTGATAAAGTTGTTTCGTTTCACCTGTTTCCCCATAAACATGAATCAAAATTTATGCCTATTTATAATTCTAGAAACGACTTTGATTGGACTTGTTTCGTCTTTTCTAGAAACAAATTTGAGAGAAAAAAAAAGTTTTTGTACCCGATACATCTCTCAACTATTTAAACCTTAAAAGAGGCAATAGAACCCTCTCTCCTTTTTAGGCATCCGATGATACTATGGGTTTTTCAGTAGCATTATGTCTGTAAAAAGCGTTTCAAGAAATAGGTTTATCAAACACTAAAAAATTATTTTTTATTTCCAGAAATAGCAGAAACGTTATCAAACGGTATTAGTTGTCCTCGATCCGCATAACCTAATTAATCTCTTGCATTACTTCTATTGATTAAATTAATAGGAAAGAGAGAGGCCTTCATTCTTAAAAGCAAAACTATAAAACTTTTTTTCATAATTAATTACTAAGATGAAAAAACCATGTTTATCTATGGCAAATATGGAGATCTTTGGGCAATTGGGAGAGCGGATCAGGTTCTCATATCAAATTGATCCACACAAATAGAATTCAAAGCCAGAATCTCTCCTGGGTCATGACCTCCTGCCACAATCTCACATCATCCAAGGGGTGGAGAAGGTCATGGTCTAAGAAAGGATTCGGTCTAAAGGAATCCATCCAAGGAAGCATCTTGTGGTGGATTCCAATTGATTAGACCATGTGAGAATGATTCTCGTACAAGCTCTTAATCCACACTCACCTCGACATATCAAAATGCCAATTGTTGGCACCTAACCCTTGCGTGCATGTGATCATACATGTAGAGGAACTGAACTCCTAACCTACGTACTCCGCTTTAGTGCCTCTCACCTTTGCCACTATTGGCTCTACCGTCCTCAATGAAGGCACCAATCGGAACCGTTCTATTTTGTGGGTTCATGCTTGGACGGTGACCCGTTCTCTGGGCTCTGGCTTTCCTTTCTTCGGCCCCCCTTTGTAGAAAAAGATTCGTACAACTGAAGAGAATCAGGACGACTTCAGGAGACATACCAAAATTACAAAGCAATCCTTATTCCCTAACCAAAAGGGAAACCTTCCACTCCCCGTTTTAAGTGCTTCAGTCCTAACAGTTTCACCATGGCATGAGTGCCGTTCTATAGTCATACAGATTCTCAGTTCAGTTTTTATGTCAATTAATTTTCCATTACGTGGGGTGAGAAATATAACCTACTTTAATAGGGAGTTAGTTAAAATTTTACTGGGATGGGGCACAACCTCAGGGATGGAGCTCAGTTTGCAAGGATTGTACACCAAAATTGGGCACTCACATGGGAGGGAGCATGATCACCCACGCGTAAGGATGGAACACGCTCGGTTGCGCAGGGTGGAAAAGGGATTCAACTCCTTTGTTTTCCACGGTGAAAGTGAGGGGTGTGAGGGGCTAGGGTAAAATGGGATGGGGTTTATGTGTTTTAGTAAAAAGGGTAAAAACGTAAATCTTCACTTAATAGAGACTGATGATAAGGGGTCCGAGCGTAATTGACAGTTATGTATGAAATGTTTTGTAAATAGTGGCATTCTCTAAGGGGTGACATTGTAAATTTCCCTTTTTTTAATAATGGCATTCTCTAGGGTGTGGCACTATAAATTTTCCTTTGACGGAAAACAACCTCAGGAATGGAGCACGATCACAGGGATAGAGCTTAGTTTGCAGGGATGGAGCACTCGCATGGGAGGGAGCACAATCACCCACGTGTAAGGATGGAGCACACTTGGCAATAGTGTAGGGATGGAGAAGGGATTCAACTTCTAGATAAATCTTCACTTAATAGAGACTGATGGTAAAAAGTTCGAGCATAATTCTCAGTTATGTATGAGATTTTTCATTAATACTGACAATTTAATAGGTAGGTAGAGAAAATAAATGGATAGGTATTGCCCTTGAACTATGCTCGAGTCAACTGATTGTGGGTTCGAGTCTTGGTATGCCCACTATCGTCTATTGGTGCAAGTCTTAGCATACCCACTATCATTCATTGGTCTTGTGGAAGCGTTGTTTACTGTACGAGAACTATGATCACTACCATGTGGCACCATTTTTTTTTACCAAATATTGAACTTTTTGTACACTAGAGGTCATTGATTGGGCTAAGCACTTGTCGTTTAGAAGGAAGGTTGATTAAAGAAAAAAAATGAGAGAAATGACCAAATTCAAAAGGGTTGGAGTCTACCGTCTATAGTTTTTTCAAAAAACAGAAAAAAAAAAAAAATCACTGTCCAATGTCCATTAAAGACTGCCCCAACTGAATAGAAATTGGGAAAATTACTTGATTACCCATTTTTGGGTTTCACTTTACAAAATTACCCAAGTTGTGTTTCACTTAACAAAAATATACAAAATAACGTTTGAATTTACAAAATTACCCAAAATAGTGATTCTCCTTCATTTTGCTATATGTTTTGACACTTTTAGCCCTAGTTCTTTCTACTAGTCTTGAATCACTAACCCCACCTTGCTCTTCAACATACCATTGCGGACACCACCGCCACAACCATCGACGTTACCATGACACCACCCATGTCCTCCTGCTCCCTTGCCCTAGACTCACCACCTCGTCTTCTAGGCGCAACCACCCTGTCGGGATCATTTTTATCGGAGCTGCCATGGCGAGTTCGCTACTCGTCTAAGCTCTCTGGTCTTTCATATACTGTAAATCTAGTCCCATTCCTGATGTATTTTCTACATCAGTCACGGACACAAAGACGATTATCACCAAGGAAGTCTTCACCGTGGAGGACTGTGGCGGCATTAAATTACAGTGGTCCAACCTTGTACGGCAACCCCAGGGATTTTTATAGTTTAAAATTGTGGGTTTTCTGGTGTTTGTTTTGTTCATATCAGTTTGGTAAGATCAACTGACGACTCTGGAGTTTTTTATTTTTTATTTTTTTTATTTTTTTATGTGGTTGATTCATCAAACAATTTTTTTATTAACTGAAGCTTGGGTTGATGAAGATTCTATGAGGATTCAAGAACTTGAAGGGTTATCCCACATGTGAATGAATGCTTGTTGTTCATTAGTCTTGAAAATTAAATTTTAATTTAGTTAAAACCTTTTTTTGTTATTAATTATGTTTAGCCCTTTTGGTGAGATTGGAGTTTCAGTAGCTTTGTTTGTTTCTGAAATTTTCTTTTTAGGTTTTTTGGTGGGTTGGGGAGAAGAAGAGATTCTGTAAGACCACTGTTTGGGCAAAAAAGTTTTATTCACACGAAGACGAAGAAGGTTATTTCTGTAAGACCCACCTGTTCCAACCTTTTATGACGACCTCAGCCTATAGAGGGCAAAAAACACATGAAGATTTGGGACGAGAAACTAAAAGGACAAGTATAAGGAGCACAACATGGTGGTCCAAGGGTGGCCGAAAGAATATCGGAGCTGCCTGGACGGAAAGCAAGAAATAAGAGGCAGAATAATGATCAGAGTAAAAATGTCAAAACATATAAGATGATGGAGAAGGATCACTATTTTGGGTAGTTTAGTAAACTCAAATATTATTTTGTATATTTTTATTAAGTGAAACACAAAATTGGGTAATCAATTAATTTTTGCATAGAAATTCGAGCTTGTGGCCCCAGTGCGCCATCCAGGATTCCAGATGGGTGAGTTTCTGTTGCGTTCAAACGCAGTTAACCGCGTTGAGAAAGAAGATGCGTTTGAAGCTAGGATCCATTTCATTTCTCCTCTGTTCCGAACTCACTATTGAGCAAACAACTGATCAAATTCTGCTCGTAAATCTCCTACCATCTTGAACGGTTGAAAGGGGAAAAAAAAAATGGATACTGCAAAAGGAAAGAACGTGGCATCATCGTCTGCCACACAACGGTGGGAATCCTCTTCTTCTCCATCCCTTCCCTCGTCTGGTTCTTGGGATTACGAGGTGTTCTTGAGCTTTAGAGGTGAAGACACTCGCAAACACTTCACTGACCACCTCTACAACGCTCTCCTCGATAGTGGAATCCGCACTTTCAGAGACAACGAAGAAATCCGAATAGGAGAAAAGATCGATCAGGAGCTTCGCTCTGCGATCCACCGGTCCAAAATCGCCATACCCATCTTCTCAGAAAACTATAGTTCCAGCAAATGGTGCCTCCGTGAACTAGTCGAGATTGTGGAGTGCATGAAACAAGAGGATCAGGTCGGCAAAACACATATAAAAGTGATGCCCATTTTCTACCATGTAGATCCATCTCACATACGAGAACAAACTGGTAGCTATGAGAAGGCTTTTCAAGAACATGAGAAGGAATTCGACCAGGAGGAAATACAAGGGTGGAAGAAGGCTCTGAGTGAGGTGGCTGAATTGAAAGGATGGGATCTGGAGAATATTGCTGATGGGTAAGTCTTACAACACTTCTTTTAACCTAATTAATACTCGATTCTACTGATTTTTTATCCAATTAAAAAAATAAATTAATCCAACACTTCATTCCCTGTTTTGAATTTCTTGTTCTAAGCAAGTCCAACATCTCCTTGGCTTTTTTGGCAGTTCCTTAAATTTGTTTATGAGATCTTTGCGATTGTTGCTAAATATGGAAAAATTAATGTGTAATTGAATACTTTATTACCAAAGTTTGATTTGTCTAAAGCTAGGGTTCTAGAAGGGTTTTCCTCACTTCTTTTTCCTTCATCCTTCTTCCTTATCTTTAAATAGTCTGTTAAGAGAGATTAATAACTTGTGGTATCTTATTATCCATCATTTCAAGGCCTAAGATTTCAATCTTGCTCAAGAGAGGTTTTTCCATGCTATAGTTGATGCACCTTAGCTAGAAATTTATATCACTCTAAAGTTGTGAAAGTTGTGACTTTTAACAAAAGAAAAGATATAAATTTCTGTTAAGAGGGTAAAATCACCGAATCAAACCTAAATTGGAATAAAGCCCAAGCATAATAAATTTGACTCTATGTGACATTAGGACATCTAGCCCTAGCAATGATGGACCAAGTATCACATGTTCTCAATCTCTCTCAAAATACTACTCAAGGATAAGGAGGAAACTAGGAATCAAGTTCCATTGAAGGAGGAACTACTCCTAAACAATAGGGATTAGGGACCCAAATAATTGTATTAGTGGGTCCACAACAGCCTCCTCAAACATCTACATCTACATCTAGTGGGTTTAGGACTTCAGGTGTACTGAGGGAGGGATGTGAACGTAGTGTGTCCCTTCCGTTGATTTCTAGGCTATAACTAGTCTTCTTTAGACTTTGATGACATGGTAGATTTAGTATGAGTTCACTCCAAATGATTGTGTACTTCTATGAGTATTTATCCTTCCCCTATCTATTTAGGGATGGTCCTTCCTTTAACTCGTTTTCTTTCATTTTTGAATTGTGACCAGTAGAATTTTCAAAAATCATTTTTGATCCTAAAGTTTTAAGGTTAGAAAAAACAAAAGTTGGTCTCTCCTTCAAATTGTTTTTGGATGCCACATAAGTTTCATACAGAAGATGTGATGCCTTCCCTATTAATTAAGCTTGAGATGATTACCACATAACTCCCTTAAACTGCCCTCATCTAGTTAGGGATTGTCCCTGCTGCAACTCGTTTTCTTTCATTTGTGAAATTTGACCGATAAAATTTTGAAAGATCATTAACGACCCTAAACTTTTTAAGATTAGAAAAAAAGAAAAGTTGGTCTCTCCTTTGACTAGTTTTTGGATGCCACATAAGTTCCATACAGCAAATGTGATGCTTTCCCCATTAATTAAGCTTGGGATGATTACCACATAACTCCCTTCAAACCCCTCCCCCTCTTTAAACCCCCTTCTCCTCCTCCCGGTAAATAGGAACCATAACCTAAATGTTATGGAATAGATATCAATTGCGCGGAAATGATATTGGTTTTCTGTCAATAATAAAGGACTTTTTTTACGATTTAATTTTTAATATTTAAGAGTCTTTTTGCTTATATAATAGCATTGAATATTAAGTATTCTTCTTGATAGATTGTCATCATTTTAATAGTCATTCCCGGCGATGAAGGGAGTATTATTGGATTTGGGGCCATAAATATGTGAATCTTTATAATTCATAACCCCTTCGCAGCCTTGGCCCTTTTAGCTGCAATTCTTTGACAAAACCAAATGTTTTGGCACCATTTTATTCTTTCTTTGCTTATCTGTTAAAGATATAGTGCAAGAACCAGTAGAGATTATAATAAAATGTCACTAATCTACTTATTACTTTTTGGGGTGCTAAACTTATTGACTTTAGTTCATATAATTCATATAATGTTTCATCTATGTCTAATTCTTATGATTCCTTTCCTTTTTTTTTTTTTTTTTTTTTTTATGTCCTCATGCAACTGTTTTATTTTCCTTCATGTTTGAATTATGCAGGCATGATGGAAAGTCAATAAAATTAATTGTTAAAGAAGTATGGAATGAATTGAGAAAGAGCCCCTTGACTACTTCTGACAACTTGGTTGGAATCAATTCTCATGTAGAAAAAATAATGAAGTTGCTAAGCATTGGCTCTAATGATATACAGATTATGGGTATCCATGGATTAGGTGGCATTGGTAAGACAACAATTGCTAGGTGCATATACAATAAAGTCTATCATCACTTTGAAGGATGTTGTTTTATAGCAAATGCTTGTGAAACTTTCCAACAAAGGGGACTTGTCCATTTGCAAAGTCAACTTGTCATTAATATCCTGAATGTAGAGAATCCAGACATTTTTAGTGTTGATCAAGGAATTGATATGATCAGGCAAAGATTATCCAATAAAAAAGTTCTTATTGTCCTTGACGATGTGGATCAAAATATTGATTTAAATGCAATAATCGGGAAGCGTGATTGGTTTGGTCTTGGAAGCAGGATTATTATTACCACAAGGGACAAGCATATCTTAGATGTTCATGTAGTAGACGAAACTTATAAGCCCAATGAAATGGATTTAGATCATTCTCTTCAACTTTTCAGCAAACATGCCTTCAAGATGGACCGACCTCTCAAACACTATCTGAATATCTCAAAAGAGATAGTAAAAACTACTGGAGGACTTCCTTTAGCTCTTATGGTTATAGGTTCATTTTTATTTGGCAAAGAAGAATCAACATGGGAAGACACGATGAAGAAGTTGAGATATATTCCACATGAAGATGTGCAATAGAAGTTGAGAATAAGTTATGATGGATTAAATTATGAGGAGAAAGAGATATTTCTTGATATTGCTTGTTTTTGCATTGGAATGGATAAGAAAGTTGCATGTTGCATATGGCATGGCTGTGGATTTTTCCCTGAAGCAGGAATTGAAAATCTTCGCCTAAAGTCATTAGTTAAGGTTGGTGAAAAGAATGAATTAATGATGCATGATCAGCTCCGAGATCTCGGAAGGGAAATTATTCGTCAAGACAGCCCTAAGGAGCTTGGGGAGTGTAATAGGTTGTGGTCGCATGAGTACTCAAATGGTTGGTTCTCAACAAATGAATTATACACTTAAACTTGTGTTTCCAGTCATTAATGATGCTTTTTTTTTTTTTTTTCTCATTCATTAATGATGCTTTCCAGCATAAGCTTGCTATATATTTTCAGCTAAAGAAATCAATCATTAAAATGTAAGGTTTGGCAAACCATGTGATTAGAAATGATAGATATATATGGGTGGGTCCATGTTACAAAGGACCCACATCTCCCGACAAGTTTTAAACTTAAGCCCAATACAAGAGTCCATTGTGGATAAAAAAATGACTGAAGTAGTATACAATTAGTTATGTGATTTCATTGTGTTGTATTAGTTGTTAATGGCATTTTTATAATTTTTTACAAGGTCAATAGTCAATACACTTTTCTATTATTGTGTTCTTTTTCATTTTGGGTTAAGAGTTGACCACTGGGGTGGATAGGCCATCATGGGTCCATTATAACATGAACCTAACCATGCATTAAAGCTGACCAACAACTTTGTGAATGAGAAAAGAAAAAAACTGTGTGAATGTTAGTTTTGGCTCATCATCATAATCTTCCATACTTATTTAATGTTCTTTGTTTTGCAGGGAACTAGCAAAGTTGAAGGACTCCGTACTATGTTCAACGACTCTTGCAAAGATAGGGAATGTATGTTGAGTTATAAAGGATTTGCTGTGATGACTGATGACTAAATTAAGGTTACTTCAAGTTGATTATGCCAAGATTGCTGAAAAAATCGTGCATTCCCCTTCTTTTCCAGAACTAAGATGGCTTAGTTGGAAAAGATGTCCAATAAAATTTACACCAACCAATCTAAGTAAACTGTGTGTTCTTGATCTGTCAGATAGTGATATCACAGAAAGCTGGATGGGTTGGAAGCATATCAAGGTCTCTTCATAACTTTCTCTTTTTATTTCTTGCCATCAATTACATTACTTTTAAACATCAATTAATATCTGATAAGTTGCTATTCTGTTATGCCTTATGTGCAGGTGGAAAAAAATCTCAAAGTTCTAAACCTTTGTCATTGTGTTAAACTATCCCAACTTCTTGACGTATCAGCAAATCTACATTTGGAGGAATTGATTCTTGAAAACTGTTCAAGTTTAACTACAATTGGCGCATCCATTGGTCATCTTAAGAGTTTAACCATATTGAACGTGAAGGGCTGCAAGAGGTTAGAGCATCTCTCAACCAGCATTGGGCAGTTGAGTTCTCTCAAAACACTTGACATTAGACGTACAAATATTTGTCAATTGCCCGAAGCATTGGGCTCCTTGGAGGCCTTAACAGAGCTATATGTTGGCTTTTCTAAAATACAGTTACCTAGTTCAACACATCATCTGAGAAACCTCAAAACTTTAAGTGGTGCACATGATATTATCCCGCAAGCAGGAAGGTATTCTATCCCTCCTAATCATCTCCCAGAGCTTCCTTCAAGTTTGAAATATTTGGATGCTTCATTCTGCAAAATGAAATCACTCACCACGCTGTCAAAGCTGACAGATTTAGAGGTACTATACCTTGATTACTGTGAGAATCTGTTGGAGGTACCAACTACAATTAATTCTCTTACAAGGCTGGAAAAACTCAGTATCCTTAATTGCTACAAGCTAGCAAAAATTGGAAGCCTTGAGGGATTAGTTTCCCTGCAGCATTTGGAAATATGTTATTGTGGCTCATTGAAAACATTTCCGAAACTTCGAGGATTGAAAAAATTGAGGTATTTAGAGTTAAGTAATGATGTCTTCATTGAGCTTGAAGGCCTTGAGGGATTGTACTCCCTAGAAAAGTTGATTATAAAGTACTGCTATTATTTAAGAAAAATTCCAAATTTGTCAGATTTGAAAAATGTTGTGTGCATAGAAATCCGAGTATGCCCTGAGTCACCTGGGATTGAGGGCCTTGAGGGATTGAACCCCCTGCAGGAACTCATTATAAAAGCTTGTGTTTCATGGAGAAAGATAAAACTTCCCAAAGAACTGAGGATGTTACATATCTTGAAATTGAAGAACTTATCTGAGATTGAGGGCCTTGAGGGATTGGATTCCCTTAAGCAACTGTACATAAGAGAGTGCCCATCATTGAGAAAGATACAACTTCCCAAAAAACTGAGGGAATTAGAAATCCAACACTGAGAAGTTATCTGATATTGAGTATCTTCAGGATTTAGAATATTTGACAGGATTTTCCCTCTGTGACTGCAAATCAATCATAAGATTACCAGACTTTTCGAACTTGAAGACCTTAAAGCATTTATATATTTCTGAACTCCCAATGCAACAAGAGATTCTTCGCCTTGAGGGATTGGAATCCTTAGAAGAATTAAAAATTCATCGAGCCCCGTCAGTAAAAGTATTACCGGATGTCTCAACCTTGAAGAAACTGAAACGTATAGAACTCAAATGGTGTGGATGCTTGCAAAGATTACCTGATCTATCAAACTTAAACTAGTTAAGTGAACTATGGATTGGGGAATGTCTGAAGTTGAATGAGATCCCAAGTGTTGACAGATTGGAGTCCTTGGAAGTATTGGAATTGCATGATTGTAAATCAATGGCAATATTACCAGATTTGTCCAACTTGAGAAAACTCTGGAAGTTACATATCCAAGATTGTGAGAAGTTAATGGAGATTCAAGGAGTTGATAGGTTGGAATCCTTAGAGGAGCTGAATGTTCGTGGGTGCATATCCATGAAGTTACCAGATTTGTCCAACTTAACAAAACTACGGGTATTAGATGTCCAAGATTGTGAGAAGCTAACGGAGATTGAGGGAGTTGATAGGTTGGAATCCTTAGAGGAGCTGAATGTTCTTGGGTGCAGGTCCATGAAATTACCAGATTTGTCAAGCCTGAGGAAAGTACAAATATTTGCAGACCCTAATTCTAATGAGAGCTCATCTTCGAGCATTAAATTTAGAAGCTTATTAAAACGACTATGGAAGCCCATCTATTAGATCAAGGTATTACCAGTTCTAGGGAAGAGCTTCAACCCTCAATGATTGCAGGTACTTCTCTTTCTATTTGAACCTCTCTTTTCTCTGCAATTCTACCCTACACCCTTAGTCTTAATATTTCTCAATATTTGGTCATCTTTTTTTATTTTTTTTGGTAATTTTTCTCCATCTTCCACTATTGTGATGATTTAGATTTTTCTTTCTTTTAATTTTTAATTTATGCTTGAAGACGATCCTAAGTTAATCTTTTCAGCAAGAAGAGGTGTTGTCGGATGAAACCCCCCCACGCCCCCTTTTGTGCTTGATTAAATAGAGCTCGTCTAGTTGGTAGGAATTTATTTTGTTGAAGGACAAATGGAGATACCCACTGGAAAAACCAGATACTCTCCAACTGCTGGAGCGCCTGGCGCGCATCCTACGGATGGGAGGACTTTGGGGGGCATATCCGGGTCCTCCAATCCGTCAGATGCATGACTGGAGAGGATCTGAGTCTCTGGAGTAGAGTTTCTAGATTAGCTAGGCTTCCTTCTATTGGCTGCCCCTGTGTCCCTCCCAACTTCTATTTGGACTCCATATCAAATTTCAATCAAAGACACTGGTTTGCGTTGCAAGGATAGTGCAATAACTGACCAAGATAAACATTCAAGTATGATTAGTTGATGACATAGATGAGTAAAAAGGGGATCAGCCTATTTTTTGGTGGAAAAAAAGGGATCAACTTGATTATGAAAAATTGGGTGAATTTTTTTTTCTTTCCGCAGGAAATAGTGAACAGGGATTCATTTCTTGAGACGTGAATTGAAATGTAGTACATCTCCCATACAATCATTAGATCCCTAAAAGGTTTTGAACTGTTTATTAGGTTTTTTTTCTTCTTCTGGTGAAACTGTTTATTAGGGTCAAACCATACTTGCTTGTGCTGTAGCCATAGCATTTTCAGTTATTGAGTGAACATAAACAAAATATCTTGCAAAGCACACTTCTTAACTCAGGTCATTGCAAGTCCTTTGGAAGTTCTTAACTCTATTGAACTGTGAATTGTTGGTTTCTGGATTTGTTAAGGTAAACGAGCTATTGATTAATTATGAAAGATTTAGCATAACTACGTTTTTTCCCCCTCTAATACAGTTGAAATCTGTTACCAGCGTACAATTTGAACCGCTTTTTTTCTAATAGCAATGGAAATTTCTGATGTTTTTGCCCAAGGGACTTGTATAAGGCTTCAGTTTGGTTCAAATAAATGTGAGCTATAGAAAGTGGACACCATACCAATGGAAGTGAAGAACTACGAATGCCATGTTAAGATATGTCTTTACCTTCCTAGTAGCAAGAAATATTTTCTTCCTTCCAAACAGTTAAAATTTTCATCCTATTAATAGCAGCTGAAGAACTCAATATATCCAAGATGAAATTTTAAATTTTTATTTAGTTTCCCTCATTAAAATTTTATAATTTTAATAATTGTTGGATTAAACTCTTAACCACTTACTCATTTTGGGCTGAAATTGTCCTGGTGCGTTTAGTATGGCTCTATCACATGGAACTACCAATGTACCACCATATGGCAGGTTAGGAGGTGCTAAAAATCATACTTTTCAGTACTAGTTTGGAATAAATTACACCTGTTATAACTGATGTTTACTGAAACTATGGGTAGATTCTGAAAGAGAGACTGTAAGTGTATGTTTTTGTCTCTCTCTTTTACTCCCTGTTGCTGGGAATGGAAGTGGGCGACAAGATAAAGTTGGTAAGGATCATACCTTTCAAAGAATTTCTATGCAATGAATTTGATCTGTGGAATGAAACTAGCAAGGATATAAGTGGTAATAGCCTTGTCATGTCCTTGCCTCATTTCATTCCCCCCCCCCCCACCACCCTCGACTCTTGCACCAAAACAAACTTCTGTTTCCCTCTATCATCTCATTGCCTCATTTCATTTCTTTCTATTTCAGAAAGTGTGCTTAAACATGTTGAACTCTCAGTACAGTGATGGCAGTGAAGTGGAGAAAAGACCATGAGAAGTGGCTAAAGGACCTTACAAGGATTGAAGTGGAATGCGACTCCCAAGCAGTGGTTTGGTGTATTTCTAGGAAATCGATTCCATGGCGCTTTCAGCAAAAATGGTTCTCCCTCTTGAGCTATTTGAACAGGATCCAATGGAGTATGCAACACTGCTTCTGGAAGGTTAACCCTGTTGCAGATGGGCTGGCAAAACATGTGGCTGCGTCGCGGTCTCCTGAAGTTTGGGACTTCACCCCTAGATTCTCTGTGAATGACATTGAATGGGACGCCAATGAAAGATCAAGATTCCGATTTGTGTAAAGCTTTCTCTTTTTTGATATGTTTTAGATGAGGTGTTTCGACCTCCCATCTGCTGATGGTAATGCGAAGGTGGGGCAATTTTGTTTGGTTTCAGGGCCTGTTCTGCTGATGGCAATGCCGAAGGTGGAATAGGTTTCTGAAATGCTGATATTCTTTACCTTTTGGCTCTTGTATTTCATTCATTCATTCATTTAATAAATCTCTTTGCTGACCTTGAGCAAAAAAAAAAAACAAGAAAGAATATTCTGAGCCCAACGCATAGCTCCATGTTGCAGTTTCCATTGGGAGAGTTGCTGCTACTCTTTCTGCGAGTTCCATTACTACAGCAGAATTGTCATGATCTGGTGAACATATGACAAAGGCTGGCATGGTGAAGGTATCTGCTGTGACAATGCCTTGAGGCTGCAATGACAAAGAAGGGAGAGCATGCACACCTTGAATCTGTCATTAGCTATTAATGTACGATTGTCAAGGATGTCATGTTCTTTATCTGTAGATCAAATTGAAGAAAGGAATTGATTTATTTTTTCTTTTCGAATTTTGGCACTAGTAATGTTGGTAAACTTCATTGCAAAATCATGTCTACTTATAGAGCAGATGGGTTGGATGGGTTTTTCCTCATTCATCCCCTGTTTCTGATTTTTGTGCTTGTACCGAGAAGGAAGCATGATTGAACCAGAAGTAACTTTAGCTCTTATCTGCTATTAAGTAGCATTTTAGCATTTTTCCCAGGTGTTGCTGAAGATGAAGAAGACATGTTACCAGTACCGTCTTCAAACAAAAAAGCGTAAGTTTGCCCACTCTGTCTCTCCTCCTCTTAAGGTGTATTTCCCAGTATTGAAATATGGTCTCTCCCTCCAGAGAAGCTCTTTTACACTTAATTACTGGAACACCTTAGGCCATGCTGAACAGTCTGTTTTGGTTTCAGTGAGGAAGCTCATCTCTCTGCCGATGAAGAGTGCATCGGGTTCCCTTGAGTGAGTCGAGAAATCTAGGTGTGCTGCTGCTACCATTTTTGTTACTGCTTCTTTTCATCACCAATAGAGGGAGTGGCCTTCGGGACATTGGGATGGAGGGTTTCCATGTGTTGGAATGGTGGGAATGGATAGCCATCATTGCTTTGTTATAGAAAGTTTAAATTGGCATCAGGAAGCTGTTATAGTAAAGGATGACATAGACGTAATCTTTAAGATGTTATGACAGACCAGACATGTCAAAATTTTAAATTTTAAAGGTTACATGATGTGGAGTGACCTTGTCTATATTTTGGAAAACAGTGATTGAATAGTCTGCCGGTAGAGTTATAAATTTGGAGTTTGTTACCAGTGATGTTATGTACATTTTGTTTCTCTATGTAAACCATTAATCCCAGTTGGTGAGCTTCAATTTTCTGCCTGGACGAGCTCGGCTGACCAATGTTTTCATCCACAAATACTAAGGGTGTGAATTGCAAACCAAAACCATTTACCGTGATCAAATCGAGCCATTTAAATCAGAACAGATAAACTATTTATCAATTGGGTTTGGTTCAATTTTGATTTTAAGAGGTGAAATTGTTTCAACATTGGATTTGAACCAAATAAAACGACCATAATTGGTATTTTATTGAACCAATCTTACATAATTGATTGACAAAAAATGGATTAGTTCTGGCATTCTGGATACTTTCTCTAGTGTATTGTAGTGGATTCATCCAATGTAAATTTTCTTAAAATTTTTTTTTTTTTTATTTCTTTAGTCACAATTTGGAGTTAGATGTCATGGTTCAAAACCAGCAGTATCAGATTTCTTTATTGGGCTTCAAAAATACGTTCGATCCCACTTGGGCCCCGTAGGATCAAATGCAACCATAGAAGGGGGTAAATTGGGTTGTAGCAATTTAAACAAAATTAAACTAAACAAACTAATCATGCATTCAACTAGAAAGGTAAGACAGACATGATTAAGCTAAGTGTTACTCACAAGTCACAAGATCTTTCTTCTTATGCCCTTTTATCTTTTTCTCAAAATGATTTTTCACTTTCGTTCACTTGATTAGTTTATCAATTGTCTACAACCTAAGATACTAGTTGTTTAGAACTAGTTATTAGAGTCAAGTAGGGGGTGTAAGTTTGGCCCTAACAGCCCAAATCCGCCCTGAGCCCAAACAGGGCTTGTGATAAGATTTTTGATGTTGAAGGTGAGTTAGGATTGAAAATTTTTACCCTAAGTCAGGGTTCGGCCAATTGGGGTTGAGACCTCAAGCTGAGTCTGGCCTTGTTTTTTCACTTCTACTCCTTTGGCCGTCGTTAGCTACTTCTTCCCCTAATTTTCATCCATGACCACCGAGATCTCTCACCTCTCATCTCTTCTATCCTCTTCAACCATTTCTACTCTCCTATGTCTCCCATCTTCTTCCTTTTTCTTGAGACGTAACCATGGCTGAGTCCTTGCAATTTTCTTTCCCCTTCATCTTGATTTGATCCTCCACCTTTGAGATCCATCAACCATTGTTCCTATTTGAGAGACATGAAGATGCCCCCAGCTTGATGTTTAAGCAACCTCAGTCCGTGTGATCTCCTTTCAATCTCTCTGAGTTCAATTGTAGTAACAAGGCATGATAGAAGAAGCTTGTGGTCACAAATTTTTTCCCCTCTCCGATCACTGCAGCCACTTACAACTCCGACCTCAGCATCTGTTGCTACTGCTACTATATTTTTTACAACAACTCATCTTCACTTTCATTTTGTTTGTTTTTGTTTATTTAATTCTGATCTGTAATAATCTCCCCCTTGTTAGTGCTTAATTTTTTCATGGTGATGGTGTTGTCAGGGCAGGTCTTTGCCAGTAATTTGGGTACTGGAGGCTAAGCTCCAATCAAATTCCCAATTTTTAAAGCACTGTTTCTGTCATTAACTGATTCTGAATTCAAACAAGTTTTCGCATGGTCATATGATGACATGCCCAGTATTAGCACGAACACAATGCAACATCGATTACCTTTGTATCCAAATGCTAAGCCAGTGAAACATAAGCTAAGGCGCATGAGACCATAATGGATATTGAAAATCATCAAGGAGGAAATTACCAACCAACTTAATGTTAGTTTTCAAGAAGTCACGGAATACCTGGAGTGGCTAGCAAACATCGTTCCCGTCCCAAAGAAGGATGGAATGATTAGAATGTGTGTGGACTTTAGGGACTTGAACAAAGCAAGACCAAAAGATGGCTTCTTAATACCCCACATAGACATTGTAGTTGACAAACGACTAAGCATGCACTCCTCTCCTTCATAGATGGATTTTCAAGATACAATCAAATCAAGATGACTCCCGAGGACAAGGAGAAGACATCCTTTATCACACAATATGTGACGCCCCAAAACCCAGTCTAGGATCTCAAATTCGGGCTCCTACCTGGAAAGTTACTATTCACATTTAAGTTCAAGTTTTTTACTGTTTCAGTGTTTGTGTGTTCAGGTTTCCATGTTTGTGCTTTCATGTCTTTAGTTCATATCTAACCTAAAACTCTACTCTGATATCACTCAGTGACGCCCCGAAACCTAGTCTAGGGTTTTTGGACATAAATGGTTCACAGGATCTGTAAATTCTAGGCGATAATGAACCAGAGTAGCATCTACACAAACTTAAGTGCAAGCAAGAGTTAACTAAACTAATATAATATTAAAATTCAAAGTTCACCTATCTAATTCAAATTTCAAACTTAAAGTAAAGTTGAATTAAATTACGTCTTCAAAGTCTAACTCAAAACCTACATCATCTAAAAATAAAAATTATCATCTTCTTCAAATCCATAAGCAATGTCCTCTTGCTAATCAACAATAGGTTCAACAGGTTCAACATTCACGTCCTCTCCATAATAGTCCTCACCAATGTCATCCATAGGTTATGAGGGTAAGTTTTTGGGAATAAACTTAGTGAGTAGAACCACAATTGTAATATCTCAACTTGAAAGGTAGGGTTAATTTGGACTTTCACTTTATCCCAAGTTTGTTACCTGTGACTAGCTGAGGAATTAATTTTTTGCTACAATCATGTGCACGAAAGGTAATATACTTGATTATGTGGATTCGTTGGAGAGTAATATATGGTTGTTTGGTCTATTGTTTGTTATAAAATATGTATTTTTATATGAGGACCTTATAGCTTCTAAGTAGTTAGCCTAGTGGTTGAGACCTTATATCTAAATAAGCAAGATTAAGGGTACAAATCCTATGAAGTGGAGAAAAGAGGAATCTAAGTTGTATTTTTTACTTTGGGCAATTTGTGGGCCCCACTTAAAATTGTGAAAGAAAGATTTCAAATTTGAAGTGAGAGGGAGTGGTTGTATCCAACAAGGAAAGAGAAAAAGGAGGGAGTTGTGGAGTGGGGTGGATATTCATATTCAAATAAATAGGGATTTAGAGAGGGAAGCAGTTATCCCAAAATCATGGATGAGATTGAGAGGGTGGGGAGGTCGAATTTAGAAAATCGCCAAGGGAGGGCTATTATCTTTTCTATTATTTCTAGAGAGGAAGAGGGGGTTGTTTTCTTTTCTATTGTTTCTAGAAAAGAAGAGGGCTATACTACTTCATTCTCTTTTTATATTTTACAATGGAGTGCATACAATTATTGCTTAAATTAGAGAGAGAGAAAGAGGAACACTTTGTTACCATTGATATTGCAACCTTATTTCACAAAGATTTGAAAAGAACTTCAGCAAAGCTTACTCAAGTCTAAAGTAAGAAAAGTCAAGTTAGTGCATTCAACGCTATATATATGGATTAACTTTCATATTTTCGTAGGAACATTTTAAAAATTTGAAATTTAAATAGGGTTTTTGTTATGGGAAGAGTAAATCAATTCTATAGTTCAGAATTTGATTTTTATGGAACTTATATAGGTATTAGTTGGCTATAATAGATATTTAAATTTTTGATCCCATGATTGTATTTCTGTAATTTTTGGGCTGGTATTATATTATATAAGTTCTAAATCTTTGTTAAAGAAGAGGATATAGCATTGATATAAAAGTATAGTTCTATAATTCAATGACGGTCTGTTATGTACGAGAAGTTAACTGTTTCATGTAAGTAACAATTTTTCAGTAGAATCTGAACTTGAAATTTCTTATTGACATAGTTGAGATCAAGTCAGACATATTCCCTTAAGAGGACTTTGGTGCTATAAGAATAGAGTTCTTGAAATTTTCACACAATAGGGTGGTACAATTTAAAGAGATAAGAATATATAAAATCAAATAGGATCATGAGAGGAAGGGTATTGAGATTGACTTTATTTTGCACATAGGGAAGAGTTAGATTGGAGGTAATTGGACAATGGTAAATTGTTATTTGGAATTGATCTTCCCAGGTGAGTGAAACCCACAGAACTCTAGTACTTCTTTTTATATAAGCTGTTTTTCTTAATTTTATTTTGTATTGGACATTATATACTGAATCAGTATTGTTAGTTTTCACGTACTGTTATGAAATTTGATTTGAAATACTATGCATATTATTTTATAAACTAAAAATAAAATGGAACATTATGAGACTACAACCCTTCCAACAAGGGGTTATGTGTTGGGATGGAATTGTTGAGCCCAGGAGTGAGACAAGAGCGTGACTTTAAGGACATTGTCCGATTCCATGAGCCAAGAGCTTTTCGCTCACTTTTTCATTGTGGTTAAGTATGTGGACTGGGGGGTGAGGCAAGAACGTGATGTTAAGGAATGTGGTTTCCCTTCTATAGGAGCTCATTACTAGATCCGAGACCCAATAGCCTGACTCTCATCCCAGTGTTTGTAATGTATGATTTTAACTATAATTTTAGCGGTGCCACTCTTTGAATCCTATTAGAATTGTTAAATGGAAATCGATTTTGTGAATAATTGAGTTCATGACATATGTAATAGAATATCAAGTAAAAATTTATTTATTCTCAATATTCGTATTACATTACTGAATAGGAATTTGATGGCTAGTTAAGACTTAAGACTAACTATTGTTTATTTTATTAATAGGTTTAGAAAATCAAAAATAATTTAAAGGAGAGAGTTCTTTGAACAAGCAGTATAGTGGAGAACACTAATGAAGTGCAGCAAAACAATATCATATATCGAAAAGCAGAGAAGTCATTTCTTGTGATGAGGAGAGAGAGAGACACATAGGTTCTAGTGCATCCTGCTCCAGGGGCTCAGAGAATCTTTTCTCATTAAGTAATACACAAATTGAGAAGTGTTTCCTTTGGGAGATTGTGTTTCTTACACGTGTGTGAGGGCCAATGAAAGTGCATGAAAAAGCATCCACAGAGATATCACTTTTCATTTCATGATGGGCTGGCTGATCATTTTGGCCCCCTCCCTCCCCATGTATCTGGGTGTAAGGGCCACACTCCACACAAAAACCTTTTTCTTTACATAAATATACAATAAACCAATAAAAAGGGAAATATACATCGTTAGAGGATATTATAAAAGAAATGAATAAACATTTTCAATTGATTTCGATAATGGAAAAATGGATGAGGCCATAAGGGACTAATGCGGAAGGAGATTTGTATTAATGGTGCTAAGCCTTGAGTAACAAGTCTCTCATATATATATATATATATATATATATATATTTTTGATACAAAAGTCTCTCATATTTTATCATAGGAAAATAAGACGACTGCCAGCTATTGAACCATACGAAGGGCGAAATGACTGACTAAAATTTTCATCCCAATTTAATGTCCTCTAAAACCACGCAGCTTCACAGTGATCCCTTTATAATTTAATTTATAATTATGTGGGTAATTAATAAGCAAATAGGTTAGAGTCATGGCAGGGTAAGATGCTGAAAGGGACATGCGCCAGCCCTGATGGTAGGTCCCACTAAATGGTAACGGTTCTTGTACCATGTGAACAAAAGTTAGGCCGCATGGTTGGTAACTTATTATACCAATGGGGTTGGTAGCTTAGTGGTGAAAATGCTCTTAATTTATCACCGTTCCATTCGGCTGGTTGTGGGTTCAAGTCTTGACATGCCCCACTGTACATCCATTGGTCTTATGGAAGCACTGCTTGTCGTACAGGGCTTGTCCTGAGGGCTATGGGCTAGATAAAATTACCTTTTGGTCTTCCCTTCAATTTAATTCTTCCTCAAAAGCAATAATTGGCGAGGAGTCACAGTCACAGTGACCGAGTCACCTATGGAAGGGAGCGTGTTTTCCCCGTCTTTCTATTGATTCAGCTAATTACACGTCCGGCAGTTCTCTCCCAATTCTGTATTTCTACTGTTCTATATTTTTCTTCTTCGTTTCCTCCTTGTAGCCTTCTTGTAGCCTTAGTAAGTTGTATAGTACCATGAGGCTTCCTTTTGCATCAAACGCCATTTGCACCTTTCTGTTGTTTGCAACTATTGCTTTATTGTTTGAGATCCCCTCCATATCTAAAGCTGATAATCCAACGCTCTGGTCCTGTTATGACTCCGCAAATTACACTTCCGGCAGCCAATTCGAAACTAATCTCAATAACACCTTCTCTTCCCTATACCAAAATACTCCTCTGACTCGTTTCAACACCACCGTCTCCGGCGAGGACCCCGACCGAGTGTATGGTCTCGTCCAGTGCAGAGGAGATGCCACTCAGGATGAGTGCCGGAACTGTGTGAATAATTCGACCACTGAGATCGTTCGACGTTGTCCTCTTTGAAAGGAGGCAGTGATACGCTATTGGGGTTGTCTTACGCGACGCTGACAAGGATTTCTTCGGCCAAATTGGCAATAGTGGCCTTACAGTCTACGCCTTTCCAGTGGACAACATGACGACAAATGCGGCTCTGTTTAACGAGAGGGTTGCAGTTTTAATGGAAAACTTGTCGCTTGCGGCTGCTGGTAGCCCTTCCAAGTTCGCGACTGGACGGAACACCACCGTGAATAACTTTAATTTTGTATATGGGATGTTGCAGTGCACGAGCGATTTATCGGACAATACCTGTTACTCCTGCCTCCAAAACATAATTGGAGACATCCCAAGCTCTTGTAATTGGCGGTCGGGAGGGAATGTGTATACTGACAGTTGCTTCTTAAGGTACGATTCTTGTCTCTTTTTTAACTTGTTATCTCCGGCACCTCCGTCTTCAACGCAGCAGGCTTCTCCACTGGCACTATCCCCACCCCGGCCGGCTGTTGATGGTGGAGCCACCACTACAACCAATTCAACACGAGGAAAAGGAGATGGTACTTTCTCTCTCTCTCTCTCTCTCTCATTTAGCCACTCTTTTGCAAAGGAGTGATGGCCTTGTGGGGGAAAACCTCTGAAAACATATGAAACTACGGGACTGTTTGATTTTGTTTTTCCTGTTTTTGTGTCTAGAAACAACAGAAACGGGGGGTTTTTTTTTTTTTTGCTAAGAAACGATTTTTTGAATTGTAGAAAGGTGTTTAATTTTTTTTGTTTCCCAAAACGTTTTCAATAGTGTAGTTGGGTCCAAGACACGAGTGAAGGCATGACGTTAGTGTTGCATATATGCTTCATGGATATGAGCTTCAGAAGATGAAGGCAATTTGAAACTGTGAACTTCGCACAACTAGGTTGGGATCGCCTCATCTGGATAGCGAGAAGTTTCTACAATGGTTGGGGTTGGGATAGGTCGAGTGAAGTATCTGGTTTTTCAAAAAAAAATTCCCTCCCACTTGTTTCTAGAAACAAAAACAAGTTTGACTTGTTTCTCCATTCCTATTTCTAGATATAAAAATATGCATAAATTTCTATTTCTGTTTCCAAAAGCAAGTAAAACGAAACAAAAAAAATCAAACTGTTTTTGGGGTGTTTTTCTATTTCTGAACATAGAAAAACAAAATAACATGTTTATGAAAACAAAATCAAACGGGCCCTTAGAAGTTTGTCGGATAATGGATGTGTTGTTCTTGCGATCACTTTGTCGTATGAGTAAGCATCCAACGCATGTCCCTTTTATTTTTAAATATACCTCTCTTCATCCATGTAATGACAGAAAGTGGTACAGATATTGAATACTCACCCTTAGGACCAAATGATCGTATAAGCAGCGGCTCCAATCTCAATTGATTGGAGGCTATGTCGCAAATAACAATTTCACTGATGTAATTTTCTTCCTTGATGCAGGAGACTTGACTTTAATAATTATTGGTTCTCTGGTCATTCTTTTGGTCATTGTTACACTATTAGCGATTGCAGTTCGGGTTGGGTGGCTTCGGAGGACCTCAAGGAAAAAAAATGGTAAATTCCTACTTCTTGTCTATGCTCTAGTTGTTGAATTTCAATTTTTATTTTCTAAAACCTATGTTGCATGTCTTTGCATTTTGTTCTTTTTTTAATTGTGCGTGAGATGGACACATTTGGGGATGATGAGGAAATGAACACATCAATATGATGTGATGGTATCCTTTCCTTTTCCTTGGATGACACGTGTATCATTGGACATAATAAAACCAATTATTATTATTTTTTTAGAAAATTAATTTATTACCCACTTTTGGGTTCATTCAGGCAATCCCAATCTTGGTGCCCTTCTCCATCTCTCAGATTCTATGCTTTCCACCATATGTGCTCTGAGTTTATGTGAGATTCTATATATATTTTTAAAGAGGGAGAGAGAAACCAAGGAGCAAATAAGTCTGAAACTCTGGTCTTACCATTCTCAGCATAACGTTGAAATCCACCATTGTTCAAAGGATATGATTGGCCTTTCAATGGAAGCAGCCAGAATAGGGGAAGGGATTGAGTAGATTATAAACGCGGTTCAGAAATTTGGGTTTAGTGCAAGAGACAGAGAATGGTTTGAAGTGATTATAAGTGAAATTTCATGGCAACGTAATGGGATTGCAGGTTGCTATAAATTGATTGCAAAACATGGTAACCACAACCTAATAGACATCTGTTACGTGTACGGCCTTGGGCAGGCTTAGTTAGTGGATTATGAATATCTTGTTTATAAATTATTAGATATTAGTGTAGCGGTGTACGTGATTAATTGTTATTATCTGTTATTGTAACTTCTTAGGTGTGGATTAAGTGAGAATGTAAAAGTTGTTTTTGTAATATCTATTTATAGGGAGAGAATGAAGGAGAAAAAGAAAAAGAAAAAGAAAATTATGATTTGAAGTTCCTATGTTTTCTCCATAAGAGAAGAGGCTCGGCACCTCCAAATAGCGGGGATGCCATGGCTTCTCGATAAGGCCAAGTTATTATGTTATCATTTTCCTATTTTATCACTTCTCCTTCCTTGCACATATCAACATCCTCTCCGAACAGGCTGCAAACCGTACACCCTACAACCAATCTTCCAACCTTGCCCTGCAATTGTCCAACCCAACCCTGCCCCTGTTGCTCGTGGTGCTGATTTGTGTCTTGTGGAGTGGGGTGGGAGCAAGCGAGTAGGGAAGAGGAGGATGTAGGGGGTAGGGGGTAGGGGTGAGAGAGGGTGTCGTTGCGATGCTCTGTTACACCTTTGCCTTTTCTCAGAGGCATCACACTCCCAAGTTCTTGAGACTTACTTTGTTTTGGTCTCTTCTCACGATGTCATGATAGGTATGAAGGATTCCTCGATTTTAAAGGAGAGGAGATTTTTTTTGGAATTGATAAGGACGTTGTGGAGAATACAGCTATGATGTCCAAAGACACTCTTTTATTCAACCAAACATCTACAGGCTGTGGGGTGAGGGGTGGGTGTTCGGAGAAAATATGAGGATAGTCACATGTGGAAGACCAGGTGGTGAGTTGGGGGCAGGGGTGGGAGGAGAGGGGTAGTGTCGTGGTGAAGTTGGTGGTTGTGGTGTTGGTGGCGACAGTGGTATGTTGAAGAGGAGGGTGGGGTTCAATGAACGGGGCTTATATAACGAATTAGGGGTAAAATTATCCAAATATGTGGGAAGATGAAGGAGAATCATTGTTTTGGGTACTTTTGTAAACCCAAACATGATTTTATGTAATTTTATTAACTGAAACATAGGTAAATAATTTTGTAAAGAAAAACCCAAAAGTGAGTAATCATGTGGTTTTCCCCATAAATATATATATATATATATATATATATTCAAAATGGCATCAAGAAATTGAAAATGAAATTCATATTCTTAGTATTTGACTTTATATAGCACAATGTTTTGGGTAACAACACTATCAATAACCTTGTTTGCATTTTGCATTTTAAATGTGCAGGGACAAAGAACACAGGAAATGTGGATTCACATTTGTTTGATTTGAGGACTCTAAAAGTTGCGACTAAAGGGTTTTCTAAATCAAATAAGCTTGGGAAGGGAGGAAGTGGAACTGTTTATAAGGTAAAATAAATAAATAAAATTTTGCAACACCCTTTTGTTGCATCTGGATTATCGAATTTTATGTTTCTGTTTCAGTCTAATAGACTCATACTGTTCTACAGGGTAAACTATCCGATGGGCGTGAAATTGCTGTGAAAAGGCTTTCAAGTAGTTCGCCTCAAAATTCGGAGAAGATAAAATCTGAGATACTTGTGGTTGCCAAACTTCAGCATAGGAACTTAGTAAGACTCCTGGGTTGTTGTGCGGAAGAGCAAGTGAAGCTTCTTGTCTATGAATACTTGCATAACTTGAGCCTCAACTACTATTTATTCGGTAAGGATCGATCCCAACACTTAAATTCCCTCAATTGTGAGAAATTACTGCAACTAAAAGAAATTTTAAATTTGATAGAAATTTACTATTTATGTTAGTTCTACAGACTACATCTCGATTTAATCAACCCTTATCCAATTCTCAAATCCTATTTCACCATTCTACTCTACTTAAAATCTTAACACTTGCTTTTAACATAGATTGATTGATATTAACCATTACTTAGATTTGTATGAGATAGACCATGCAAAGCGTCTATTGTTAGATTGGGGAAGACGGTACAAAATTATCCAAGGGATTGCTGAGGGACTATTTTTTCTTCACCAAGTTTCTCACCCTAGGATAATTCACCGGGACTTGAAGAGCAGCAATGTTTTATTAGACGAAGAAATGAATCCTAAAATTTCAGACTATGATTTGACCAGAATTTTCCACAGAGATCAAACTCATGACCAAACATAGCAGATTCCTGGGTCCAGGTAAGTGATACATTTACTTCCAAAGATTTTTTGCCACCAGTGGAAGAGGCTTCACCAACCATTCTATGGTCTTAATTCTCTTGACCCAAACCTAGTGCAATGCCAAAAATACCCCTTACCAATTCTAGGTCCCATCCCAAGGCACTAACACCCATCGGTGAAGGCATTCCTCCTTCACCATGGGTGAAGGAAAACTCAGTCCTTTTATTATCTTCTCTCTTCCATTCTGTTGTTGCCAAAAATACCCCGCTAGTCGAACCTACACAAACACAGACGACGGAGGGGCCCGGAGCTTTGTCCGGGGTTAGTCCTCCGACGCTCAAGTCAGGGTCGGCCGCACAGTTCAATAAGGGAGTAATGGTGAGGGTATCAGAACTTACCTCCCCCTTTCTTCCGTGCCTTCTTATATAGCTCTTAAGGTTTAGGGTTTTTTTCCCCTTCTTCCCTCTTAGAGTCCCACTCGAATACGTCCATCCTTCTGGGGGGGAATATTCCCCTCATGCAGACGACGTGATCCCGCGTGATTTCGCGGGCGTGCCTCGGTCATTGAGCGTGCTTGAGCGTGAGTGGTTTCTTGGAACCTTCGTCTGGCGGAGGACACGTGTCTCAGAGGCGACACATGTCATTGCCCCCACCGAGAGGTCAGTTTGGCTATATCAGGAGCCCCCTTACTTCCACTAGGAGCTTCTTCCTGTGGGAGTAACCAACATCTTCTTCTTTGGTTGACTTGTTCCTTCGGCCTTGGCATTACTAGTGACCGACGCTTGCGGTCGACCGAGAGAAAGACCTTCGGTCGCTTCGGATCGGCCTTACAGAGCCCCCTGCCGAAGGTGGGGCCCTCGGCCAAGTCCGTTCGGCTTTGGCCGAATTCCCCACCGAAGGAGGGACCCTCGGTCAGGTCCGTTCGGCTTTGGCCGAACTCCCAACCGAAGGAGGGACCCTCGGTCAGGTCCGTTCGGCTTTGGTCGAACTCCCAACCGAAGGGGGGACCCTCGGTCAGGTCCGTTTGACTTTGGCCGAACTCACAACCGAAGGAGGGACCCTCAGTCAGGTCCGTTCGGCTTTGGCCGAACTCCCAACCGAAGGTGGGACCCTCGGTCAGGTCCGTTCGACTTTGGCCGAACTCACAACCGAAGGAGGGACCCTCAGTCAAGTCCGTTCGGCTTTACCGAGCCCCTTGCCGAGGGAGGGACCCTCGGTCAGGTCCGTTCGGCTTTGGCCGAACTCCCAACCGAAGGTGGGACCCTCGGTCAGGTCCGTTCGGCTTTGGCCGAACTCCCCACCGAAGGTGAGACCGTCTGCTAGGTTTGTTCGGGCGCAAACCTCGAGGCTTCGTATCCTGACGTGGCGGTGCCATTAATGCTCGGGAAGTCGTACCGCCTTTTCTCCATCTATATAGTGTGGGGGGAAATTTGTGGGGCATTTTTCTTTTCCCTTCGGAGAGCTCACCTTCGGCCTCGGACTCCCTTTGAGCCTTCGTCTTCGTCTTCCCTTAGTTTAGCAACACCCGCAAGTAAGTGATGTCTTCCTCGTCGGGCTACAACCCATCGTCCCACGAGAGGTCAAGGCCAAAACGTAGGTATAGGAGTCCTGGGGAAGTCCGAGGGATGTCCTCGGATTCCACCGACTCTCCCTCCTCCCGTGATTCATCGTCCGCGGCCTCACCGTCGGGGTCCAAGGGTGGCTCCAACGGCGAGGGGTAAAGGGAGAGGGTGCTCGATGCTCGAGCCCAGACCCAGGAGCCCCTGGAGGTGGAGGCCCTCAACATCGTCTCCACGATGGACGAATCAGAACTGGAGGAGCTGAGGGCCTCCTTCAATGTTTCGGACGCTTTCGGGCTCCGTCTGCCCAGACCTTCTGACCGAGCCAGCTATCGGAACTCCGAGGAGCTGTGCTTGTACAAGGAGGCCTTCAAGGCAGGTCTTCGGCTGCCCCTCCACCCCTTCTTTACCAAAGTGTTTCGGCACTATGGGGTATGCCAAACCCAGCTAACGCCGAACGGGTGGCGACAAGCGTTAAGCTTCGTCATCTTCTTTGTTCGGCACAAGAGGCCCCTCTCCCTTCCCCTCTTCATTAACTGTTTCCTTCTTCAGGCCTGCAAGGGGCTTACAGGTTGGTACTATTTTTGCCCCCGAAAGGACCTTCGGCTCCTGAAGGGTTACCTGACTTCCATCCACGGATGGAAGGAAAAGTTTTTCTTCGTGAAGTCGACCGAGGGGGTGCCCTTCGGCACGGTCTGGGATATCCCGGACCTTAGGAATGTGAACTCCGCCCCTGCCCTATTCGGGGCAGACGCGGAGTCGTTGGCAATGGCGACGCGACAAGAAGGCTGTTCTCCAGTCGAGGCTGACTGCCTCAAGTCCGACGCCATCCTCTTCAAGTTCGGGCTTAGCCTGGGTGAGTTAGGCTAGCCCCCGTCTGTTTCCTTTGAGTGTCGGTTCTTCATGCTAACCCCCTTGCTTCTTCTTGCAGTGCAAGTCACCAGAGCCGAGGCTAAGTCCGCCGCCGCGACGAGGCAAGCAAAGATCAAGGAGGCCAAGGCACGTGACGCCCCACAACAGCCGAGGCCTAAGAGGAAGGAAAAGAAAGGACAGTCCTCCGAGACCCCGAAGAAGAGGCCCCGAGTAGAAGGGTCGAATGCCGAGGCTGTCCAGGCCCTTGCAGCTCCTGACAGAGACGGGCCTGCTCAAGACGCCTCCCCTGCCGCTGTCTCCCGAGGCTCGAGGGTCGCGACGACGAGGGCTGAGGTGGGGTTCGTCCCCCAATGGTCGGTGAAGGAAGATGACACTCTGGCCGTCGGACGGGTCACCAGAGAGTTGGTGATGAAGGGGAGTCTTCCCCGAGATGCCACCGAGGCCCAGAAGCAAGGGACGGCGGCACTGATCACCTCCGCATGCATCTTCATGGCGGGGGTAAGCTTCGGTCCCCCTGCCTTCTTTTACTTGTATATTATATATATTTTTTTTTTGCATTCTGACCTTCGGTATTTCGTGCAGGCTCAGAATCCGGTGGGTCAGCTGGCGGCTCGAGCCGAGGCCATGTGCCGAGACCTTGAGGTCACCGAGAGGGAGAGGGCCTCCCTAGACAACGAGCGCACCCTCCTTCTTGAGAAGGTGGAGCACTTGGAGAAGGAGCTAGCCTTCGAGCGCCGAGAGTGCGATTGGAAGCTCTCGGAGCTGAAGTCACAGGTGAGGGCCCGCATTCAAGAAGCCGAGGCCCGAGGGGTCGAGAAGTATCGATCCTCCGAGGACTTCAGGGAGGAGATCAAGAACGCCATCGCCCCGGGGTACACAATGGGCGCTACCGAGGTCCGAGATTGGGTCCTCGGGCGCTACCCCGGGGTCTCCTTCGAGGACAGCGGCCTCATCTTCGAAGACAACGATATGGAGGTGGTTCCATCGGCCACCGAGGTTGCCGACGCTGATGGTGGAGGCTGCAGCGAGGAAGGCGAGGTCCAGCTGCATAGAGAAGTCCCTCCGACCCCTGGCCATGGAGGTTCGGACCAGGAGGCTCTCCCAGCCGAAGACGAGGCTGCGAACCCGACGGACGCTCATTGAGGTCGCCTCGGGCCTCAGCACAGACTACCCCCCTTCTTGTTATGTAACCAGCCTTCGGGCTTCTTGTGTCTACGGGCATTATGCCTTGTGTAATTAGCCTTCGGGCTTTTAATGTAATCTTTGCCTTCGGGCTTTATGAATGCATCAGTCTTTTTCCATCTCTTCTGTCCCTTTAATGTTGTCTTTTATTCGTAAATAGGTGCAAAGAGCCGAAACCCTAGTTGACCTTCTTAGGCGCATGGCCCCGAGACTTGGCCGAGGGCTGACCTGTTTGTAAGTCAGACGAAGGACGACCCTGCAATCACTAGCAATTTTTTCCAAGTGTTTTCCCTCTCGGCTCCAGCCGAAGGGTTTGTCAGGCGTATGGATCTGGGACTTGGCCGAAGGTGGACCCTTCGATAGAATTACCAAGCAATTCATAAGGTGTGTACCCTCGGCTCCAGTCGAAGGGTCTGTTAGATGCTAGGTCTTAGCCGAAGGTCGACCCTTCGATAGTCAGACAATCACCAATCAATTCACCAAGTGTACCCTCGGCTCCAGCCGAAGGGTCTGTTAGATGCTAGGTCTTAGCCGAAGGTCGACCCTTCGATAGTCAGACAATCACCAATCAATTCACCAAGTGTACCCTCGGCTCCAGCCGAAGGGTCTGTTAGATGCTAGGTCTTAGCCGAAGGTCGACCCTTCGATAGTCAGACAATCACCAATCAATTCACCAAGTGTACCCTCGGCTCCAGCCGAAGGGTCTGTTAGATGCTAGGTCTTAGCCGAAGGTCGACCCTTCGATAGTCAGACAATCACCAATCAATTCACCAAGTGTACCCTTGGCTCCAGCCGAAGGGTCTGTTAGATGCTAGGTCTTAGCCGAAGGTCGACCCTTCGATAGTCAGACCATCACCAAGCAATTCATCGAGTGTGTACCCTCGGCTCCAGCCGAAGGGTCTGTTTGGTAAGTTCCTTTGACCCTGAGTCAGGTCTCAGGTCCGTTCGGCTTTGGCCGAACTCCCAACCGAAGGAGGGACCCTCGGTCAGGTCCGTTCGGCTTTGGCTGAACTTCCAACCGAAGGGGGGACTCGGCGAGGTCATCCCAGCCTTGTTTGTGCCTCGACCGAGGTGTGGACCTTCAATCATCCGATCAGCAGGGTTAAAGGTTTTCAGCCTGGAGAATGTCTCAGTTGCCGTAAACCAGCTCTCGTATTATCCATGAATAAAATCTTGCGGAATTTAAGATGAATTACAACTTAAAGGTTCAAAAGGGCAATAATTGCAAAGAACTACTGACAGAAAAATTTACAGATGGCAAGAGTGCGTGCCCGCCACTTCACTACTAGTTGAATTTTCTTAAATTATGGGAGTTCCACGATTGGGGTACCCTTACTCCCCCCGTAGTCTCTAGGTGATAGGACCCTGGTCGTATTACCCTTGAGACTCTATAGGGACTTTCCCAGTTTGGATCTAGCTTACCTTGATGTCTTGGGTCCGACACTTCCGCCCTTCTCAGGACAAGGTCACCCTGCCTGAACTCGTTCTTCCGAACTTTGGAGTTGTAGTGCCTAGCGACCCTCCGCTGATAGGCGGCGATCCTTTCTTGCGAAGCTTCTCTGGTTTCTGCCAATAGGTCTAGATTCACCCGGAGCCCTCCGTCGTTTTCGTCTTCGTTGTAGTACCAAATCCGATGGGTAATAGCCCCTATCTCTACTGGGAGTACAGCTTCGGTGCCGTATGTTAACATGAAGGGTGTTTCTCCGGTAGCTAACCTCTCAATAGTGCGGTAAGCCCAGAGAATGTGGTGCAACTAGTCTGCCCATAGTCCTTTGGCATCATCTAGCCTCTTTTTTATCCCTTGGAGTAACGTACGGTTGGTTACTTCTGTTTGCCCGTTGGTCGAGGGATACCCGACGGAGGTTTTCCTGTGGTTGATGCCGAGGGCTTCACAGAACACGTCGAAGGTTGGATTGGCAAACTGAGTCCCATTGTCCATAACCACAACCTGGGGGATTCCAAATCTGTATACTACCGCCCTTTGGAAGAAGTCCCTTACGTTCTTTTTGGTTATCGTCGCTAGGGCTTCGGCTTCCGCCCACTTCGTGAAGTAGTCGACTGCCACCACGACGAACTTCCTTTGTCTCGTGGCCAGGGGGAACGGGCCTAAGATGTCCATCCCCCACATGGCGAACGGTACTGGGCTAGATAAGGACGAGAGCTCGATAGAATGTAGCCTAGGCACGGGGGCGAACATCTGGCACTTGACACATTTCCTGACCAGTGATTCTGCATCCTTTCTCATTGTCGGCCAGTACAGGCCCTGCCTTAGTACTTTGTGCGCCAGGGCCCGAGCTTCAAGGTGTTGGCCACATATCCCTTCATGCACTTCCCGGAGCGAGTACTCGTCGTCGGAAGAATCCAGGCACTTGAGGTATGGTGAGGTGAACCCTATCTTGTATAGCGTGTCATCCTTCAGGAAGAAGCGCGCTGACCTCATTCTTACTTTTCTTGCTTCGTCCCTATTCTCTGGGAGTTTTCCCTCCTTGAGGTATTCTGTTATGGCGTCCATCCAGCTTTGGCCGTTTTCACCTACGGGTAATACCTCGCGGGGTTTTTCGATGCTTGGCTGTGGTAGTACTTCGAAATACACCGCTCGTCCAAGTTCTGTGCAGTCGAAAGTGGCCAGCTGTGATAATGCGTTTGTGCTAGCATTCTTTTCTTGTGACACCTGCTTTACCTCAAATTCCTTGAAAGCCGCTGACCTATCTCGCACAGTGTTCAAGTATTCGGCCATCCTCTGCTCTTTGGCCTCGTATTCACCATTCACTTGCCGCACCATGAGTTGGGAGTCGCTATGCACTACTAGTTCCTTCACCATCAAAGCCCGAGCCAGATTAATTCCGGCTATTATCGCTTCGTATTCCGCTTCGTTGTTGGAGGCGTCGAAGTCGAACCGTAGGGCGTATTCTACTTTGAAACCCTCGGGGCTTACCAACACGATTCCTACGCCGCTTCCATCGCTGTTGGAAGCCCCATCCACATAGTGTCCAAGCCTCCTCTCCTCGTTCCTCGGTAGATTCTTGTGGGTCATCGGGGATCGTCGTCTCTGCTATGAAGTCTGCGAGGGCCTGTGCTTTAATTGCGGTTCTCGGCTTGTACTGGATGTCGAACTCTCCCAACTCTATGGCCCAATTTACCAGGCGACCGGACATATCTGGTCGCTGCAGTATTTTCTTCAGGGGCTGGTCGGTGAGTACGCATACCGTATGTGACTGAAAATATGGCCTCAGCTTTCTTGCCGCCGTCACGAGGGCGTACGCCACTTTCTCTGCCTTTCGGTATCTTGTCTCGGCATCTAGAAGGGTTCGGCAGACGTAGTATATTGGCCGTTGTTGCCTTCCTTCCTCTTTCATCAGTACGACGCTTACAGCAATTGCCGATACAGCAAGGTACAGCTGCAAGGCATCCCCGGTGTTCGGCTTTGTCAGCAGCGGGGGTGCGGCCAAGTATTCCTTCAATTGTTCGAAAGATTTTTTGCACTCCTCCGTCCACTCGAAATTTTTGGTCCCTTTCAGCGCTTTGAAGAAAGGAAGGCATCTATCTACAGACTGAGACATGAATCTTCCGAGGGCGGTGACCCGACCCATCAGCTCCTGGACTTGTTTCACGTTCTGGGGTGACCTCATGTCCCGAATGGCTTGTATTTTGACTGGGTTGGCTTCGATTCCTCTTTCCGAGACGATGAAGCCGAGGAACTTCCCCGAGGCTACTCCGAAGGCACATTTTGCCGGGTTCAGCTTCATGTCGTACCGTCGCAGCACCTGAAACGCCTCTTCCAAGTCTTGGATGTGTCTTTCCGCCTTCAGGATTTTCACGAGCATGTCTTCCACATACACTTCCATGGTTTTTCCGATTAGTTCTTTGAAAATTTTATTCACCAACCTTTGATAGGTGGCACCTGCGTTCTTTAGTCCGAAAGGCATGACCTCATAGCAGTACAACCCACCTTCAGTTATGAAGGATGTTTTCGGGACATCAGCCTCGGACATTTTGATTTGGTTGTACCCCGAGTATGCATCCATGAAACTCAGCGCCTCGTATCCCGCTGTGGCGTCGATGAGTAGGTCTATCTTTGGCAGGGGGTATGCGTCCTTCGGGCAGGCCTTATTCAGGTCGGTGAAGTCGATGCAGATCCTCCACTTCCCATTTGCCTTCGGGACCATTACCACGTTAGATATCCACTCCGGGTACTGGATCTCACGGATGAACCGGGCCTTCAGTAACTTTTCTACTTCCTCGTCTATCTTCTTCTGTCTTTCGGGGGCGAACGTCCTCTTCTTCTGCTGCACCGGCTTCTTCATTAGGCTAACATTCAGGTGATGTTCTATCACCTCTCGATCTATCCCGGGCATGTCCGACGCCGACCAGGCGAATACGTCAGCGTTGTTCCGTAGGAATGAGATGAGTCTTTCTCGTTGCGACCTTGGCATGGTAGCCCCAATCTGGAATTGTTGGGTGTCATCCCCTTCTTCAGCTTCAACTTGCACCAAATCTTCGGTCGGCTCCCCCCGTTGATAACTGGCATCATCACGTAGATCCTCTATCGGGAGCGCCTCGCCCGCCTTTTCTTTTCCCCAGAGAGTAGTGGCGTAACATCTCCGGGATGTCTCCTGATCTCCCCGACACTCCCTGACACCATTCTTGGTATGGAACTTCATTTTGAGATGGGGAGTGGAGACGACGGCCTTTAATAGGTTCAACCCGACCCTTCCTAGGATGACATTATATGCCGATGTAATGCTCACCACCAGGAAGTTGATCATGACCGTTGCCTGGCGATCTCCGGTGCCAGCTCGAACCGGCAACTCAATCGACCCTTCCACCTGCACCGGGACTCCGGAGAATCCCTGCAGCGGGTGTTCGACCTTCTTTAATTTTCCTTCATCGAGGCCCATCTTCCGGAAAGCTTCGAGGAACAGGATATCAGCTGAACTGCCGTTATCCACTAAGATCCTCTTCACTTTGCAATCCGCTATGGTCATGGTGATGACCAAGGCATCGTCATGCGGGGTTTGTACCCCTTCCAGATCATCATCTGAGAAGGAGATAACCGTCCCCGTCTTCACCTTCTTGTTCGGCCATTCTGCCATATGGACGCTCCTCGCATAGGCCTTCGCCTTCCTGGCAGAGATCCAACTTTCTCCAGCGGCCGGGCCTCCACAGATGGTCGCTATAACTCTGGTCGGGCTCTTATTCTCCTCTCAAGGATGACGGTCAGCTTCCTCGGGTGTCTGGTTCCTTCGCTGTTCTTGATTGCCTCTACGGTCGAGCCCCCTTCTTTCATAACGACCTCCACCATCTCTCCGACGGTTATCCCTCCGGCCGTTACCATCTGCGGCCACCTCCTTCTCCCGGTCTACAAATCTGCCCAGGTATCCCCTTCTGATCATTCCTTCTATCTCCCCCTTGAGATGCCAATAGTCCTCGGTATCGTGGCCATGGTCTCTGTGGAAGTGGCAATATCTGTCCCCATTGCGTCTTTCGGGGTGTCGTCCCATCTTTCCTGGCCACTTCATGGCCCTGGCATCGGGGGAATCTTTTATCTACATTAACACCTCTGTTCACCTTCGTTTCAGGGGTGCGTACCTCTCAAACTTCCTTGGTGGACTGGGGGCCCGACTGCGCTCAGACTTTCGTCTTTTTCCTTCTTCGACGGGTTTATCATCAACTCTTGAGGGCCTCTTCCTCGTCACCTTCCTTTCAACTTCTTCATCGGCCTAGAGGGTTTCTTCCATCTGGATGTACTTATCACATCGTGCCCTCAGCTCGGTCAGGTCTCTAGGCGTATGCTTCGCCAGGGACCTCTTCAACTCCTTGTCTTTGACGCCTCCTAGTAGGGCCGTGAACTCCTCCTTTGGGTCTAGGCCCCTGATTGTGATCTTTTCTTGTTGGAATCACTTTATGTAGTTCCGCAGCGATTCCCCTTCTTGCTGTTTGACGTTGGTTAGGTTCAACGTAGTCTTCTGGAGGGGCTGGCTACTAGAGAATCCCTTCACGAAGAAGTAACTCAGGTTGCTGAAGCTGTGGATCGACTTCGTCGGCAGTCGGTTGTACCACAGCCTCGTCGCCCCCCTGAACGTCAATGGAAGGGCACGGCACATAATATTTTTCGAGACGCGATGGAATTGCATGGCGACCTTAAAACCTTCCAGGTGATCGACGGGGTCCCCTGACCCGTCATAAGTGTCATACTTGGGCAGGCGAAAACCGACCGGGAGCGGGTCCCTCATGACCTCGTCAGCTAAGGCCGTGTCATTGGTGAGGTCGGGCTCGTGGTTCCTCGTCTGGTTTTCTGCCACCTTTCTGATCTCGTCCTTCAGGTCTAAGATCATCCTCTTTAATCCCGAGTCCTTGGACCTCTGTTTGTCTCCTTGGTTCTGATCCCCATGCGGGTCTCTGGCGGCGCGTCGCGTCCTACTTCGAGGCGCGGGACTCTCCCTTGCTCGGCTTCGAGGGTCACGACCGGCCCTTGTCGATCCCGTACTGCTTCGGTCTTCATCTCGAGCCCTCTCAAACTGGACGTGGGGACCTGGGGGTGCTCCGTCGGTCCTATGGGAGACAGCTTTGGAGACCTCCCTCATAGTCTCGGCCATCCGGTTATATTTGTCCTGGAGGTCTTCGAACTGCTGCCTCGTCATGTACTCCTGGGCTGCAGGAGGCTGATGGTCGCTGCCTTCACGTACTGAATATCCAGCCGAACGCTGGTATCTGATGGACACTTCCCGGTCGTCATGGCCCCTTTCTCGTCCTATCTCCGCCGAGGGAGGAAGCTCCCCTGAAGGTTCTTCCCCCATGTCTATGTTGGACGTCGCTCTTGTCCTCTTTTGGTTGTAGGTTCTCCCCACCATTACCGTCGTTCCCACGGACGGCGCCAATCTGTTACTGCCAAAAATACCCTGCTAGTCGAACCTACACAAACACAGACGAAGGAGGGGCCCGGAGCTTTGTCCGGGGTTAGTCCTCCGACGCTCAAGTCAGGGTCGGCCGCACAGTTCAATAAGGGAGTAATGGTGAGGGTATCAGAACTTACCTCCCCCTTTCTTCCGTGCCTTCTTATATAGCTCTTAGGGTTTAGGGTTTTTTCCCGCTTCTTCCCTCTTAGAGTCCCACTCGAATACGTCCATCCTTCTGGGGGGAATATTCCCCTCATGCAGACGACGTGATCCCGCATGATTTCGCGAGCGTGCCTCGGTCATTGAGCATGCTTGAGCGTGAGTGGTTTCTTGGAACCTTCGTCTGGCGGAGGACACGTGTCTCAGAGGCGACATGTGTCATTGCCCCCACCGAGAGGTCAGTTTGGCTATATCACATTCTGATCATATAGGCCTGGATAGATGATACCATTCTCCATACTACCATTAATGTGACATATAGAGTCCTCCTACATACTCAGCATCATGGGAAACCTCGTCCTAATTGAACTTAAAAAACAGGAGTGTATTTACATACCCTCCCTGACAACCATTTGATTCGATTAGATGATGCACAGTCAGCAAAAGGCTCCAGTGGAACTGTCCACTACTTCCCTGTGAAAAACTAAAACTAGAATAGTACTTCAGTCCAAACTCATGATTATGGTAGTTAGGGGAGGCTACTAGGCCCGTTTGATTATCATAAAGGTTGTGAGAGGTCTACCCATAATCAAACCATTAATAATGGACAGCAAAACGGGTCATCCTGATATTGTGAATTGGAAAGGTGGACTGAGAAAGAAGCTTGTTTACATACCTTTCTTTTCTTTTTGTAGGAGATAATTTCACTGAAAACACCCAAGGGGGAATCAACTACACTAGAAACCATCCTTAGCAAAGCACTATTCAGCCAGGCATTATCACAAGTAAACTCAATTATAGAAGAGGAAGAGAGCACCCTACAAGAAAGGGAGTGAGCAACATTGTTTGTTTCACAAGAGATGAAACAGAAGTTACACTCAACAAATGAAGATGATGTAAGATTTTCAATTAGGTGGGCTAGCAGAGTCAAAGATTTATTTCTAAAACTGGTTTAATGGTGTTGACTACAGATGGAGCAAGCAGAAAGAATCCAATATTATTGGTAAGTGATTTCTATGGAGATATTGGATTCTATTAGTACACCTTAATGGTATGAAATATTTATTACTATGTGTTGACCTAAAGTATTGTTTCCTTAATTGGGAGGAAACCCTAATTTCTTTGCAGGGTTGATCCCTATCCTCACCCCTATATATAATTATCATTGACCCATTAAGTGAGGCTAATGACCTAAAGCAAAAGGGAAAGAGAGTATATCAGACCAACATTGATCGTGTTGTACAAGGAGCATACGAAAAGAGAATGAGGATATGTTATTCTTCAGCCATAGATTCAGGTATGTTGTTCTTGTCTATGCAGTAATTGTATTATATGCTTATCTGATCTCCATGCATGTGTTGCATATATGTTTTCCATCAATGGTATCAGAGCAGTTCATGGAGGCGATGGGCTGTAATTTTTGATTATTTTGTGTATAACATGCGTATTGAACAATTAATTTGTTATTATCATTTTGGTTTGGTGAGATAATAAGATATAATGGTGATTTTGCTTTTGGCTTAATTCAAAGCGTTACCTTATGGTTTTTTTTTATTTAAAAAAAAAAAATTGTGCTGGCTTTGTTCGGATTCTGAACTCCGGCCGCTTGTGATAATATTGTAGTCTGCTATTCTGAAATTCCATTAAGGGTTCCCGCTTCCTAGCGATTATGAGCCCATTATTATTTATTTAATCTAACACGTCCCAAAGTGGGTGTGACATTGGACGGCGAACCGGTGTCGGTGAGGTCAAAGTACAAGCTCTCTTTTTTGTTACACTGGGCCACATCGTGATTCCCAACACCAATTCGGATCACCATTGGCACTCGACAGTCGGCACTGACAAGTAACAAACAAAATCACCATTAGCGTCATTCTCACTGAATCTCTGGTAGGGTGATCCAGCGGTGGGTCCTCTATTATCTTATTTTGGGGAAGATGGAAAAGAGAATTAACCTTTTCATATATTAAAATATATGAAAAAAAGGAAACTCGTTGGATTTTGTGATTTCATTTTCTTATGATTTCACTTTCCTTTTTTTGAACTTTGGTGAATTGGTCATGTGATTTATAAAATAAATGAATAAATAAATAAATAAAAATCATGCAAACTAAGTGCAGGAATGATGACCGGACAAAAAGGAAAAAGAAGAAGAAGAAGAAAAAGACGTTAATGTTTAGGGTTTTGATATTATTATAACATGGTTTTACATTTATACCCTTTAATTCTTAAATAAAGTTTGGGTTCATGTATGATTTTTAGTTGGGTTGGACCGGTGGTTTCTTTTAAGGTAAAACTTAATGAGCCTAAGTAAATTTCTTAATGGACTTATTAGATTTCTTTTAACTATATCTAATGAGCAAGATCTGAATTAGAACTTTAACTGAAAATAATGGACTCAAGCCCAACAGTTAAATTATGTTTAGTTTTAGTTTGGGTTGGTGGGCTCGATCCTAATATTTATCTATTTAAATTATGGGCTAAGCCCATAGACTTGATCCATTAAAGAAAACACGGTGGGCTCTTGGGCTTAGGCTTTGGCTTTGGCTTGGACTTGGATTTGGATTAGATGGTTGAATTCAAAATAAATGAATCCACATAAACATACCAAGCAAGTATCATTTTTTACTTATATAGTAAACTTTATTGAGCTTGGTACCCTTGTATGACATAGGATATACTATTGTTGAGAAACAGATTACCTGAAGAAGAGGGTGAAAACGAGAATGGAACAGAATAAACATAGACCCATTTGGGTAATAAAAGCTTGCAACTCAAAAAAAAAACCCACTAAGAAAAGTCATCAACATTGACCGGTGTTAACTGGGAAAGTATTTATTAAAAAAAAATTCTATTATTTTGTATTTAGTCATAGAACCAATTGGTCATTATTAATGTGTTGAAAACTGACTATGTTATTGATCGTCGTGAGATTGTGAAGGGTTTTATCACTTGGAATGGTCTTAGTTGGTAATGGTCAATTTTCACATAATGTCTAATGAAGTTTTTCAGATTTGAACCAATTATATTGAGAGTCTCAAGGCCTTGTGAATAATAAAATATCATTGGTCACATGATATCATTTTATCATGTACTTGGGTTGTTGTGGATAATTACTTAACTAGTCAAACCAGTGGAAGGATGTAATTATGTACTCTGAAATATTGTTTGTGGTTTGATCAGTGGATGTATGGTCAATATGCTGGATTGAATTTAAAACAAAAAAAAATAAAACCGATATTTTGTGTTCCATAACTGTTTTGGAACAACTATAGTATTTTGTCTTTATTCTATAGCGGCTTCATAATTGTATTTTTGTTTATGCATGTTTCTGCACTGGTTTATTATTACCATGATATTAAAAAAAATGTCATTTATGAATGATGTAAGTAGAAAATTAATATCATTTTGTGCTTGCATGTCATATTTGGAACACCTTATGATGAATAAATATATTAGAATTAAATTGGGTGTAAATTTCTACACATGATTAACTGCATAACGTATTTCTAAGGAACCATGAAAAGGTGATGTGGATTCTACTAAAGTGACGTATCTTATTCTTTCATGGTTTTCCCTAGGGCAACATAGTAGATGACATTTACCAAAAAACGATGTCACCAAAGTTAAAGAAAATGATAGTAACCTAAGGTTTCTGATCCCAAAGGTGAGGAGATCTCAAAAGTTATTGTTCTTTTCACAGTTAATACAAGAAAATGAGAGGACTAGTGTATTCCTATCCCAAAGAATAAGAATATAGTTTCAGTTATAACTCTTAAGTGATATAGTCATTACTGTGAATGCACGTAAATTTTACCAAGTTGAACTTTGTTATTGGTGCGGTCTATTTAAATGGGCCTTAATGAAAATTCTTTGTGGGTAGAGTTGACATTTTAAAGATTAATATTAATGATGATACATATACTCACATTAGGATAGCCTAGTGGTGGTAGCTTCGGCTTATGGAGCCGGCACCCAGGGGAGGAGGTCATGGGATCGAATCCTATCGTACACATTGTGTGAGTGTGTGTGTGTTTTCTTATTTATTCTATACCCACCAGTGGGTTGCCCAGATGGTTAAGGTGAACTAGGGATTGTGTGGATTAGGCGCACGGTCTTAGGTTCGATTCCCCATCTGTGCATCTGCGATTTAAGTGGAGATCATGACGGTGGATTGCTGTGCTAGTCTCCCCGAGGATTAGTCGAGGTGCGTGTAAGCTGGCCCGGACACCTTGGTTAACAAAAAAAAATGATACATATACTCACATTTGAGATGTTATGACACAAGATCATCATACATTGCTTGTATATGTTGATGTTTAATAACTATTTTCATCATAGTTTCAATGAAATCCAGTTTTTGAGTCTTATAATTGTATAGACCATAAAAATTTTATGCAAATGGAATCAGAAATATTTTAATTTTGATTTATTAAAATGACTTTTGAAATCTATTTATACTATTGACTATTTTGGCCCTGTTTATTCAAACCAACAGTTAGATTTAGTTCTAATATGAACTGATGTTAACTGCCATAAATGGTACTTTTATTAGGTCATATAGTCCTACTCTCTTATATTAGTGGGAGAATAAATTATTATCCTATTGAGAGTAATAGATGCATTATACATGTTTTATTATGCATACTACACTTATCGTTTCACGAATTTTAAGTCAATCTGGGGTATTTCGATGTTTTCTTTGATGTTATATTTATCGTCCGTGACATCAGGTTTCATCACGAGACACATAATTATGAGTTTTGACATCCCATCATGATTAAAAATATCACAAGTGCATTGTTTAAGTAATACTTCTTTGAATTTATATGCCCTATGTGAACTTATGATAATGTGTAATTTTATTTTAAAAAAAAATCATCAAAATAAAATAGATATATCATACTTGAATGATTTAAATGAGCCCATTGAAGTCTAAGTAACTTATTGGTATAAAGTCTATGAAGTTGTTTACACTTAATATAGATCTAAACACATATTATTTTTATTTGTTAATGATTTATTGTTGTTTTGATCTAGTGACTTATTTGGTTCATGTACCCCATCAACTAATAAACTATTAACATACAGAAATTAAGAGACTTTATTGTGATTGGCTTAAATTTTATGGACTAATGTTTGTATTAGATATTAAAGTAATTTAGGTTGAAAGTTTATACTTGTATACAACTTCGTATATCTAATGAACTATGGATAAAGTAACATATTTCATATTTTTTTTTTATCATGAATAAATGTTATTAACTTTCATATTTAACATGTTCTCATTATAGAAAATATCATATTTAGATTTTATTTATTTATTTATTGTAATAGTTCGAAGTACAAAACTATCATACTAAATAATGTACTCATTTTGATAACTGTTAAATTATAATGTTACCATATTGACTATTAGGCTTTATAATGGGTTGCTTTTGTGGGCTTATGTTAAATATTTTTATTAATTAAATACTGAAAGAGTTCATCTTGTTGTTTGCACCCAAAATCTAAACCTACGGGCATTTGGTAGCAATCCAAGTCTATAGGTTTTCATAATTTCAATGATTATGCTTCCACTTAATGGGCTAGTTACTGAGATTGTGAAATTGTCATTGGCTCTTAAGGATGGATTGTAGTTAAGGAAACCCTATGACGAACGATGTGCTCTTGCCACCACAGGTGAGTCTTTGTTTGGTCGATTTCGCTTGATAGTGTGAGGGTGATGTTTTGGGTTTCACAGCTTTGGAGGTTCTTGTCTTGCCACCACAAGTGACAGAATTTTCAGAGTAGTGTTGTTTCGAGTATCTCGCCTTATATGTGAAAGATTCCACTATGTGTTGGACGATCTTACCACCACAGGTGTGACCCCGATGACGTCGGATCTTTCCATAGTTTATATTTTTCAACAGTTACTAAAAACAATACTGGGATAAATCTTATTAATAGCCCAATTAATCAGGTTTAATTATATTGTTGGGAAGTTTAATATGCCTTCTGTTCTTGCATATTGTATATTTTAGTAAATATGTATGATTATATTTGTCAGCTTTGACTTCTCAGCTATTTTCTGTTAAAATTTTAAATGGTTCCAATTTTAAGGAATGAAACTAATCCTTTAATATTTCTCTGGCTATTATGATAATAGATTTTAATCTTGAATTGATGAACCTCCTAAGCCAGTGGTTGTTAATTATATTCAAGCTAAGGTTCTTTATGAAAATTGGAGGAATCGAATATGTATATCTAAAGATCAGTGGGAGTAAGCTCATGAATCATAAATTTCTGTAGAACTACAATATTACAGATAAAATAATTACTTGTCAAATAGTTAAGAGTTTGATTCTAAAAGTTTTCCAAGAGCATGTCACTGATAAGAAACTTGTTAGTTCTTTTGGTGTATTTTATTAGTGGGAGCTTTTTTCATCTATTCAGGTCCATCTAATTTTTAATTTTATTTTGTATTTGTGATGCATTATTATTATTCTCAAGAATATACATGCATCTTTATTATGGCCATTTGTTTATGTGTATACACTTGTTTAGTTGCCTCATATATAAAAGAGAGGCTATATATGTGGTGTATTTATCTCATTCGGTATCTGAGGTTTCAGTCAATACATGCACATCCAGTCATTAGTAAAACCTCGATTAATTGAGGTCTAGTGAGAGCGTTTTGGGATGTTCGGACCCTATCTCAATGAACTTCTTCAATTGAAGCTTGAGCATTTGGGAAACACTTGTAATTAATGAGACCTTCAGTATCTGTCTCATAGGGCTTATTTGGTTTCTGAGCCTGAACCAATTTAGAAATAGGTATGATGATCACTATTGCATGCTATTTTCATACCACACTTTCATACTATTCATCCCAAGTCGGTGAGGTTATGAGCACTTTGACGTGTTTGATCTCATGTTGCTTTAGATGTGATAATCAATATGGTTAGATGTTTATAATTCTCATTCAGACCAAGGCATTTGGTTTAATGTGCACTCCATTCGACACTGTTTTGTTTGTTGCCACATTTAGTTTATCTAAATCGGAGAGTCATTTTAAATAAATTTTAAATCTAAAACTTGTGACATATGCTGCCGAAGTGGGAGATTGTAAGATTTCCAATTAGATGGACTAGTATAGTCAAAGATTTGTTTTCAAAATCGGTTTAGTGGTTTTGACTACAGATGGAATAAACAGAAATAATCCAATATTATTGGTAAGTGATCTCTATGGAGATATTGGATTCTATTAGCACACTTTAATGATATGAAATATTTATTACTATATGTGGACCTAAGGTATTATTTCCTTAATGGGGAGGAAACCCTAATTTCTTTGCAGAGTTGGTCCCTACCCTCACCCCTATATATAATTATCACTAACCCATTAAGTGAGGCTAATGACCTAAAGCAAAAGGGAAAGAGAGTAAACCAGACCAACATTGATCGTGTTGTATAAGGAGCATACGAAAAGAGAATGACGAGATGTTATTCTTCATCTATGGATTCAGGTACGCTATTCTTATCTATGCAGTAATTGTATCGTATGCTTATCTGATCTCCATGCATGTATTGCGCATATATTTTCCATCAGATGAAAGATTGATAATATCATCCACAACATAACATATTTCAACATTGAAGCTCTTTGAGTTTAAAGAAGGGATAAGTTGTTGAGAATCAAACTCGAAGATCACCGAAGGCCAACCTGTAGACATGGCTCTAAGCATAGCTGAATAAAGAGCAATGGATTCAGAAACCAAAGGGGACGCTATGGCAATAGGCTGAGCTTAAGCAACCAGAACTTCCCTAGAAACACCTCTATCCACAAAACCAATCGTCACCTTCTTCCAAATCCTTACCACTTCTACATCAATATTTACTTTAATAAAGCCTTACCGAGGTAGACCTAATCACAAATAGCACCATATGGAGGAGGCAAAAGGGGCACCGATGCTGAAGAAGCTTGACCACACTCAGCAAAATCAGTATGTGCTTTGTGAATAACCCCATCAGGAGAGATGAAGAGCTTATTATGAACAACTACGCATTCATTGCCTTCCAAATCTGCCTACACAAGAAAGTGGTGAGATCAGCCACCAACTTGGCATGGGATTGGAAGGAGGGAGGCAACTTTTGCCAAGATTCAAACTAACTTTCCAAACCAAGAGAAGGGTCAACATCAGCTCCGGTTGAGAGTGAAGAACCAAACCAAACAATCTTACCAAAGGGGCAAGAGACAAGGACATGGAGAGGCATTTTCAAAACATTACCACACTTGGAACAGGTCCAATCCAACCGCATATGAAGCCTCTAAAATCCTTCCCTAACTGCCACCCCATTAGCACAACATTGCCAAAGGAAGGACCGAATCTTCGGAAGAGTTTTTATCTTCCAAATAAATTTTTAAGTTTTGTCTTGAATTTTCTGATAACCATGAGAAGCTGAAGATGAAGGCTTTAAACCAAGAACATAGTCAGCCTCATTAGATGTAGAATGATAAGCTCTTTTGACTGAGAAGGTGCCATTATTTCCTTCACCCCAATCAAATTAATCTTCTTGCTAAAACGAGTTGATGAGTTACAAGCGACCAGCGTAGGAAAGAAATCTTGATTTTCATCCTTCGAGCATCTTGCTTACCAAATCAAAATAATGAGGGCAAAATCTTCCACTCACAATCTTCCCGAGATCAAAGGAAATCCCAAATATTTGATGGGTAACTTTGGCTCCTTGAATTGAATCAAGTCAAGGAGTATGTTTTCATAAGCATATGACACCCCGCATGTGGGATCGAAATTGTCTACAACACCATTTCTTGGCGGAGTCTGTAGAGGCTCCTTGTGATGTCAACACGTGGTCGATGCATGTGTACAGTGGATCATCACTTATACCGGTCTAAAAAGTTTGGTTTTGAATACTCCGGGTCGACCAAAACCCCAAAATGGTAGAGTTTTTCGATTCTTCATCTCTTCTTCTTCTCCCTCCTTTCTCTCTTCTATGTTCGCACAAAGTAAACTCTCGCATCTTTTGCCGAGCAATCTTCTCTTTTGATTCTTCATTTTCTGATCTTTCCCTTTTGTTTGAAGTTTTTCAGGAACTTTGATCTTAACAACTAGGGTTTTTCTTCTTTTTATTATTTTTAATTACTTTCTTGGGTGATTTGTTTCATTTACTAAGGGGAAAATCGAAGGTTTTAATGATGATAACAAGCTCCCTCTTCTGAAATCAAGTTGAGGACAAATGCTGACATAATTGAACCTAATTCTCAAAATGGCCATTATTGAGTAATCTGATTTTCCCCTGCATTTCCAATTACCGTAATAACTATAAAAATTTCATATTTTTAGCTTCATATTTAATTACAATGGTCTATGATAGACGAGGATGAGGCAATATTAGCCTTATATCCAACAGTTGATCTGAGGGATTTGTTTCCAAGTGATTGCAACTTTTTTTCGCTTCGGAATCTATCTTTCGTTTTTATTTTATTTATTTAATTTTTATTTTTTTTTGAAATCCCTTCTTTATATTTTGGGATTGGTCATGTGGTTTTAAAGATAAAATTAGTAGAGAAGAGGTGTTCAACTTGGTATATCAGCAGAAGATGTGAGAGTTTGCTTCGTACTAACAGAAGAGAGAAAGGAGGGAGGAAGAAGTTGAGGCGAAGAATTGAAAACCTCTACTGTTTGGGTTTTGGACGACCCAATTGAATTTTCAAAACCAAGCTTTTAGACCGGTATAAGTGATGATCCACCGTACACATGGCATCTGCACCGCATGGAGCCTCCGCCAAGAAATGGTGTCGTAGACGATTTTGATCCATGACACCCCTCCCAAAATGGAAGAGGAGTTGACTTTGTTTAATAGCATCCCGGAGTATGTGGAAAGCTTTGATAGGTTATCCAAGACCATTAAAATGGATGATGTTGGGTTTATGGACTTAATTAATTATTCGAGTTGATTAAATAGGTGAGAATCAAGTTGTATGAATCGGATCAGTCCACTCTCATGTTTAGGGATATGCTAGTCCAATCCATTGTGGCTTAGGATTTTGGGTACAAGACAGTATTATAAATACTTAGGTTTTGGGTTCCTACACCCATTATTCATGTCAAGGAGGTCTAAGAAGTTATAGAAGATCCATAGTCAAGAGGGATTAGGAGTGACCAATTTCGATCGATCGTTTTCAACATACTAGGTGAAAGGTACACATATTCTATGTTTTGATCCAAACATTTGTTTTAATTTGATATCGTGTTTTAATTATCTGTATGAGAATCAATTAGGGTCTGATATAAAACCCTAAAAAGATTTAATAAGTGGTATCAAAGGGACCTATACAGAGCTAGAATCGATTGGTAGTGATTTATGACCTCAAGAACCAATGGGTTTATGAAGATCCTCCATTGAAAAGAACTTTTAAATAAAATTTTATTTAGTAGAGAACCTACTCATTCAAACAATTCCTTCCCATTGGTTAAAGAGTACAGAAGAGAAAACATGGTACGGGTAGTTAATTTTGAATTTATATTTAATAATATCATTATATTACCATATTGAAACCAAATCCAAATCGATTTTTTGGATTACTTTAAAAAGTCAATGTTTAAATGCTGTTGCTATAACGAATGCATAATATTGGCAAACACCATGTACGCTTTAACTTAGAAACGTGGTGGGCTGTTGGGCTCATTTATTTATTTTAAGATAAAAGAAGTTATTTGGGTTTTCATTAGACTTGGGTTGGACTTTAGTTTCTTTTATTTAAAATTTAATTGGTAAGTGGGCAAAGTGGTTTTGGGGTTTCTATTTGAAAGAATGATGGCTTAGGTCATTGATAGTTTTAAATAAAAAATAAAACCCATGAAAGGGGTTCACTCGAACCATAAGTCAAACTGAATCCAACCAAGATCAATCAAACCAGATTGGGACCACTTGATTGAATCGGGCCAGAGGGGAACCGAATTGGCCAAGTCGACCCAAAAACCCAACCGAATGACCCATATTTTTTCCCATTTGGTTTTTCGGTGGGTTGTCGAAAAAGGTCACCAGCATTGATCGGGGAAGTATTTATTTATTTAAAAAAATTAAAAAAAATTTTAAAAAAAAACCTTGAAGGCTTGTTTGGTTTTTCGTTCCTTTTGGGTTTTTTTTTTTTTTAACTATTTTAAATGCCATTTTAACGGTCATTTTAAGGCCAAAATGAAATTTGTGTTTTGCATTGGATTCCTTATTTCGGGCCACATTTAATTATCTAATTTTTTATGTGACATATTTATTTGAAATTTTATGTTATATTTGTTTGAACCAAGAGGGGCATTGATCAATGTTTTGAGAAATGACTATGTTATTGATCATCTAAAGGGTCGTGGTTTTAACCTTAAGAGGTTTGTTTTTATTGAACTCTTGTGGGCTTGTTTTTTTTTAAACCCAAGTATGTTTGATGATTTAATAAGGAAGGGATAAATTTGGGTTTCTATCTTTAAAAGTGTTTTAAAATAATGTTATTTGATAATGAGTTTTCAAGTAATGCCTAATGGGTTTTTACAATTTAAACTAATTCTATTAAGAGCCCCGAACATGGTTCAATGGAAACAGAACAATTAGTCGATCAGTATCAGAATGGTATCAATCTTGACTGATCCCATGATCGTCTTCAAGTTTTAAAACCTTAGTCCTAAGGCCTTGTGAAAAATAAAATACCATTAGTCATCATGATGTCACTTTATCATGTACTTAGGAGGTTGTGGATTAATATTTGACTGATCGAATCAATGAGAGGATGGAATTGTATACTTTGAAATTTTTTATATGGTTCGATTAGTGGGAGGATGAAATTCAACATTCTAAATTGCTTTTAATGCAAAATAAAATGGAATAGAATCAAAATTTGTTCCAGAAATATTTGGAACCCAGAATTGTTCTGAGACCCAGTTTTTTTTTAATATTTCAGAAATGTACTGGAACAGTTGTGGTGTTTTGTTTTAGTTTCATATCGGCTTTGAAATTATTATGGGTCATATTTATTGTCTTGATTTTGTTCTGAAAATATTTTTTGTTATAATTTTCTTCTATAACAATTTTATGGCATATTTCTTATCAATAATTGTACAAATAACACTTCAAATGTGTGTTCTCACATATATATATATATATATATATTTATGTTTATGCATGCACTAGTTTGTCATTACTATGATATTAAAAAGTCATTTATGAATGACGTAAGTAGAAAATTAATGATATTTTTTGCTTGCATGTCATATTTGGAAACACCCTATGATGAATGAATGATGTTGGAATTAAAATGGACGTAAGCTTAAAAAAATAGTAAATTTTCAGGAAATCATGAACGGGTATGGTGAAATCCACCAAAGTAACACATCTTATTCTTCCATGGTTTTCTCTAGGGCAATAAAGTTTGTGGCATTTGCCCAAATGTGATGTCACCCAAGTTAAAAAAAATGATAGTGACCTAGAGGTTTCTAAGCCCAAAGGTGAATGGATCTTGAAAGTTATTATTCTTTTCACAGTAAATGTGGATTTGCAAGAGGACCAGTGTATTCTTAGCCCAAGTGATAGGAATATAGTTACGGTTGTGACTCTTATACGGTTTTTATGTCCTAATGACACATTTAAATGTATGTTCCTATACACAGATATATCTTTAATGGGGAAAAACATGACAGGATTGAGCGAAGTCCACCAAAGTGGCAATTTAATTCGATCATGTCTTTCTCAACAATAAATGTAGCATTTCTCAAAGGTGATATCATCAAAGTTTGTGGACATTCAATTTAATTGTGTATTTCTTAACAATTAATATGACATTTTTTCAAAAGTGATGTTATCACATATTAGAAAATGACACTGACTTAGAAGTTCTTTTGCCTAAAGGTGATTAAATTTTCAAAAGTTCGTGTATTTTTCACAGTTAATACAAGAAATAAGAGGACTAATGAATTCATGTCCTAAAGGATAGAGATACAGTTTCAGTTACAACTTTTAGTCACTGACAAGATGTTGGCATGCTTCTTACAAAAGGTTTTTCCAATGGAAGTGTTCAAAGATCATGTATGTAACATAAATATTATTGAGTTTTTGAAATGCTTAGTTAGTGGGAGCTTTGCTTCTTGTTGATTACTTGTTTATGCTTTGAAACTTTAGCCCTTATGTTTTGGGTACAATTTGATAGATTATATAATTATGTTATTCATTTGATTTTATCATTTATTTTATGCAAAGTTATTTTATCATCAATTTCTTTGTTGATTGCTTTATTTAAGCATGATTTATAGGTAGTAATTGCCACAGTTTAAAAGGTAATACTTGCCACAGTTTATAGGTGAAAAACCACAGTTAGATATTAATTCCATATCAAAAGCAATGTACCACAATAAAGGTTAATATCACAGTTAAGGACTTGCATGGAATGACAACAATGTTATTTGAGGATATGTCAAAATATTTTATGTTAATATCCCACATAGATTCTTATTGAGAAATTTACTGATGTTTATAGTGACAGAAAATTGTATGCTGTATATTAAGGTGTATCTTCTGCTATTGTTCGATATGAGTAATTTTTCAATTGAATTACAGTAAGAGTAGTTAATGTAATGTGATTCTATAACCACACCAATTTAAAAGACATCCTTATAATTAATGTAGCTTAAGTGGGAGATTGTTGGATTTATGGGCTTAATTAATTATTCGGGTTGATTAAATAGGTGAGCGTTAAGTTGCATGAATTGATTCGGTCCACTCTCAAGTTTAAGGATATACTGACCCAATCTATTGTGGTTTAGGATTTTGGGTGTAGGATAGTATTATAAATACTAGGTTTTTGGTCCCTACAGCCATTATTCATTTTTTTCACTTTACCATTGAAGTGAGAGAACCAAAGAAGTCTAAGAGGTTATAGAAGATCCATAGTTAATAGGAAAATTGGGAGGGACCAACATCGATTGTCTTCAACATACTAGGTGAAAGGTATATATATTCTATATTCCAAACATTTGTTTAAATTTGATATCAGGTTCTAGTTGTCTGTATGGGAATCAATTATGGTCTGATGTGAAACCCTAAAAGGATCTAACAGATGATGCCTCGACTTTAACAAAAATCATAAGATTGTCTACATAAAGTATTTGAGATAATTGCATCAGCTTGCACAATACAGGAGCTTGACATTATACCCCCGGGCTAGATTTTGCATCATACAGACAAAGTCTCCACGGGCATTAGTAAAGAGTTAAGGGGACATCAAATCATTGTTTAATTTATTCTTTTGCTCGGAGGGTCTTGTCTATCATATATGATAGTATGACCAATTTTCATTCCGTGATTTACGAAGCCCTGTAGTTTTCCTTCTGTGTGTCGAACACGTTATGAATAAACGATTTTTACCAAAAAATGGTGGGGACGTCAGATTCCCTACCCCTCCCAATATAGATAAAGCCTATATGCCAAATGAGATAAGATGACATCGGATCCCCTTTAAGATATCCCTTCCACCATCTAAGAACCATGCAAGATTTCCATTCACCAAAATAGAGGTTGTCTCTTTATCTTATCTTTGTGTGCTGATAAGACTGAAGAGTCTTAATCACAAATATAATGAGTGAGGAGACTGAGTTATGTGAGAAGTGCAGGTGTTGCATTGCTGCATGGACGAACTAGCTGATTCAGGGCTTGCCCTAGTGGTTTGGTATTTCTCCCTAAGGAGAGTGCTTCAGGGACTTTGTCAATAGATCAAGTTCCCCTTGATGACATCTAAGTCACGGAACTATTAGTATCTTTCCTGCATTCCTAGAAGGTTGTTGCCCTCTTGAACCCCTATTATTGCCCCTCTGTGGACCCTTGTATGGCTCCTAATAGGACCCTTGTAAAAAAAAAAAAAAAGTTTAAACATATTGTTAATTGAGAGAATTGATTTCAACCTCACCAAGTTACTTGCTACTACATTTCATTGCCTAGGGTTTGCACTCAAAACATTACCTATTTGTGCTTTATATTTTATATATGTTAAGGGTGTGCTAGATGGATGAGCTTCTAGCTCAAAGGCATTAAGGGCAGTTGGGCTTTAGCATAAGTCTAGGGAATGTCACTGGTTTGACCCTCTTACCCCCACCTTTTTGAAAAATAGTAATAGTTTAGCAGTTGGTAATAAGTGTGCCTAGTGGTGCTAGCTTCGGTTTGAACAGCCGGCACCCCAGGGGAGGAGGTTGTGGGATCGAACCCTAATGTATTCAAGTGTGTATGGGAGTAGGTGGTCATTGGCCCTAATAGAGATCAATAGGCTAGCTATTGACTAATGACGCTTAGTAGGATAGAGTAGGGAAAAAAAATGTGGCCTAGTGGGCCTCTTTGTTGGTGCCTCATTGGATCCCCCTTTTTGGCCCTTTGTACCCCTTATCTACACCAGTGTGGTTCTTGCACCCAACAAAAAGGTCTTTTTGTTTAGCCAAATGATATTGTACATTAAAATTTCTTTTCATGTAATTTTTAGTTTTTAATATTTTATTATATATTAAAAAAATAAATAAAACATCATTTCATTTTATCTTTGTGCTAGTAAGACTTGAGTCTTAATCACAATGTAGACACATAATTCTGTCACCCGTCCCCGGCAATGATGATATACAAGATGTGATAAGGCTTACGTTCTCAATCAGGGGAGAACTCGGCATTTCAATGACCTAGGTATAACTTAAAACCCTAATCCACCCTAAACTCTAATTGGACCAGAAAACCTAATCCTTCCCGGGACCTTTATATTGTCAAATCATGCGTGATCTTGTGGCACTTGATATTAACATTCTATATACTAAAGAATTGATTCTAAGTACTCTCTGATAGCGTGGAAACAACATGAACAATGATTGCTGGAATATTCTTAGTTTGTAATAAGTGAAGAGTGCTTCCTTGAAAATCTTGAATTTTCCTAAGACAATTGGGGCTCACAACTCATTCCATTGTGGGCTCGAAAATAAGATTCCAAAGATATATGGTGCACGAAAAACGAACCACCAGATCTTCCAGAATTTCTCATGAAAATTGAACACCCTAATTAGGGAAAAACTACCTGGAAAATGACCATTCCCCCCCCCCCCAAATGTCCAAGGGCCTGTGAGATTTTGGCGGCCTCGAGGTTTTGGCAGACCCATGAGGTCCCAAATGACCCTTTTTTCTTAATCCCTTGTCAAAAACCTATAAATATGACTTTTTCCCCATTTCAAGACATACCAACACACCAAGAGCTTGGAACCTCGGAGATTTTGAGGAAAATCCTCTCTTGATTCTCCCTGCCTCATCTCTCCTCCCTCAATCAAAGATTTTCTCGGATTCTTTTACCTCGATTTACGTGTCAAAACCCTGAAAGACAAAAAATTCCCGAAAGCCTTAGGAACCCAAAAAAATGACTTCCTAAGCCCTCATATTCATTAGATTCTCCAATATTCCATCGCCTTGGTTCTCATGCCCAAAAATCGCCAAAATCAGAAAAACTCAGAAAAATTTCCTAGCCCTTAGGAATCATTTCTATACTATAAAGTCCTAAAAAGCTTAATATTCTTTAAGATTCCTTCATATTCTTGTAAATTCTTGGAACTTTGCCAAAATTTATAAAAAATATCTACAAATTTCTATAAAATTTTCAAAGTTGTGAAAGATCAAAAGAAGGCATAATTCTCCGAAGAAGGAAAGCAATCGGTCAAATCCACCTCTGTCTGATTCGTGAGATACTCACTGAAGTTTGTATTCGTAATAACAGGGGTCCACCCCTCTCAACGTAAAACAGGAGTTGAGCTCAGATATATTCTCTTAACTTAAAAGCCACAATGTAGACTCTTAATTGATATGTGGTAGTGTTAATAGTATCATAGAAATAATCCAGCCAAGGATGCAATATAGGATTAATTTGGGAAGAATATCCGTTCTTTCAGCATTTAGTAGAAAGACCAGTTCAACCAAGCGGAGATGGTGCCAAACACCTTCCTATTTCTGTAATCTGACAATTACCCTTATCTCTAGATTAGATTAACTTTCAAGCCATTTCCCTATGATTCGGGCTCACCCATCGGGTCCTAGGCACTAACCTTAGGTAGTGACTCTAAATACCATGTTTCTCAATCCCCAATATTGGACCATCATTAATATGTCTTTTATAAAAGCTCTAAGGAAAAGAGCCTTTGCAAAATAGACCCCACATGTCTCCTAGCGGGGATGCATCGGTATAGGGCCAACATATCCACAAAAGTGGGTTGGATCTAAACTGTCGCTACCCTTACACACAAGAGTAATGAGTGAATAGACTAACTTAGGAGGGAAGTACAAGTGTTGCATGAGTGCCTCATAGATGAACTAGCTGATCCAAGGCTTGCCCTGGTGGTTGGCACTTCTCCCTTATGAGAGTGTTTCATAGACTTGATCAATGAATCATGTCCCCTTGATGGCATCTAAGTGACAAAACTATTAGTTTCTTTCCTACTTTCCTAGAAGTTGTGATCCTCTTGGGCCCCCATTATGACCCCTCTGTGGGTCCTTTCCTGGCTCCTCTAAGGTACCTTTATGGCTCCAAATGGGTTGGGCTCTTTACACCAAAAAAAAAAAAAAACAAAAATGCTCCAGCCTGCTATTAATTGAGGGAAACTGATTTAAGCACACCTATTGCTTGCTACCACATTCCATCACGTAGAGGCTACGCTCAAAGCACCACCCATTCGTGCTTTTTAAGGGACTGTTAAGTGGATAAGCTTCTAGCTCAATGACAAGCAACTAGGCAGTTGGGTTTTAATGTAAGTCTAGGGAAGGTCAATGGTTTACCCCTCTTACTATCCATCTTCTTGAAAAATAGTAATAGTTTAACAGTTAGTAATACGCGTATCCCAATAGACCTCTTGCTGGTCCCTCATGAGTCCCTATTTGGCCCCGGCGTGGGTCTTGCAGCTAGGAAAAAGAAAAAAAAAATCCCTTAATACACAAGAATCCAAGCCATCACATCAGGGGATCCTTATATTTAAGAGTAAATCCCAATGATTGAATGCCTAAAAATGTCATGCGTCATGAAGCTTTTAATTAAATCCATTTTTTTTCTCTCAAAAGTCTTATTTGTTTTGCCAAATAATATCTCTCATTAAATCTTTGTATTTTAAATTAAATAAAAAAATCATTTTCCTATAGATTTTTTTAATCTTTACATAAACAAAGCAAGCTAAAAGGATTTATAGATAAGTACCTTATTTTATTTATAGATGGAGGTTGACTTCAAGTACATAATTGGAGTTGAATGGGCCTGAAGAAAGAAGTCCCATTATTAGGAATAAGTAATAAAAATGGCATGGCCCATGCCCAACAAATAAATACGGATCCTCTAAGGTACATATGGCCCGGATTGTATTAGAAAAGTCAATATAAGAAAAGGGAGAAGAATAGGTATGCCACCGATATCAAGTATGCTAGCGGATAACACCAATAGAATCACATAATAAAATATCATTCAAGAAAAATATGAAGGTCATTTCAAAAAATGGAAGAGAGAGATAGACACAATGGTGCTAGCATACTTGATATCGGCAGCATACCCAACATTTTTTCATAAAAAAAAAAAGAAAGAAAAAAAATTGGGAAAACCAATATGATGCGGAAGTTCCATACACGATTCATAACAATGATTTTGCATGTGTGTCTCTCCCCTCAGTTTCAAATTTTCTTTTTTCTTTTCTTGGTTACCAAACATAGCCTTAAATATGATGTAAGTGAGGAATCTTGACTCTGCCATTTAACGTTTTTTTTTATTTAGATTAAAAACGTAGAAAAGACCTTTTTTTTTTCTTTCCAATTATATACTCTTATTAACTAAGAAAAAAATTATATATATATTTTATGCATTCAATTTCCTTTGTCGTTTCCTATGACAACGATATTTCATTTAGTTGGCAGTAAATTAAAACCCCCTTTTTTTTTCTTTTTTTTTTTTCACGTAAAAAGTCTATATCTATTTAATGCGAATATTCTCTAAATTGATAATGTTGAAACAAAACTTTGCCTGAAGGTTGAAAGCAAAAAGAAAACATTATACGCAACATTTGACTTCATTTATTTATTTTCTATTCTACCATACGATGTGTTAAGGCAATACGATTCTTATCTTGTTTTAGGAAAAATGTTTTCTATCCAAGAGCATGGCCTAGGTCTATCTCTTTCCATCCTTCAATGAAAACATCTTTGCAATATTTAGAGGAGGAGAGAGAGACTCAAGGAGTGCTCACATAGACCGCATTCTTGGATAGAAAACATCCTTCTCTTACTTTAATATTGAAATCTTAGTAAATAGTCTAAAGGGTGAAAGAATAAAGCTAAGTTGCGTAGCGCACACTAGTGTCTCTGATGTCTGTCTCTCTCCTCCCATTATAGGGGCAAATATGTTAATTTATAGGAGATGAGGAGAGAGAGATAAAATGAACTGCTAGCATACATTATGCAACTTAGCAACGTTCTTTTTCCCCATATTTTAAATACACATTTAATGTCTAACAATATTGTGAAAACCTCTTAAAGATTGCTCCTAGATATGGAATTTTTATTCATAGGCTCAAACCCACAATCTAAACCGATCGAATTCTATTTGATTCAATGAACATTAAATAGGTATAATAAAAACTTAATAGAATACTATTCAATTCCAATTTCTTAAATCTAAATCAAATGTTATTTGGTTTTGATTTTTTGGTTTAAATTTGGTTCAAGTTTTTTTGTTTGAATTTGGTTTTCGATTATCCTGTTTGATTTCGGTTTTGATTATCCGATTTAAATTTTATTTGATTATCTGGTTTGAATTCCGATTTTGAATTCAAACCCATAAGTTCTACAATAACATTGAGGAGATAAATTCAATTTGATTTGATTTGATTATCCGGTTTGAATTAGAACCATAAATTCTACAGTAACATTGAGGAAGATAAAATTTACAAGAATCATTGGGTTGCCTAAAAGCCCTTAACCTTTTTTTTTTTCTTTCTTTTTGGTAACCATAAAGGTTTTAACTACAACTATAATATTAATTATCATATAAACAAACCACAAACATAAACTCTCAAAATTAAAGAGCTTTACGGGTGTAATGGCCTTGGATTGGTCCAGCAAAGGTTCAATTAGGTTATCAGTTTACAATTTATTCGGTTTATCAAAATTTTAAATGATTTTTGGGGTTTACAACTGAACCGAACTAAAGATCAGTTAGCTTTGATTCAGTTTAATTCGATTTTAAATGGTTGATTTGTTTTCAATTTACAGTTTCAATTTAGTTTTGACACCCTTATTAAATATGCCTCCGTTTTTTTTTATATGGATACAGAAAGATCATGTTGCCCCTTCATTGAAGATGCTTGTATCAGCCCTACCATTGGCTTTGTGCTTTGGTGTGTACTTGTGTTAATAGGATAGCATTCCATTACCTGAAAAGAAAATAAAAGGAAAAAAGGTCATTGATAGGATGTGTTTAAAATGGCTCATAATTTTAAGTGGGATGATAAAAATTTGATCAAATATTTTTCAAACCTAAAAAATTTTAAAATTGGAAAAAAATATATTTTAAATATTTAAATTTAAAAAATATTACGTAAAAATATCACAATATACTAGTTACGTGCACCAAATATAGGATAACGTATTTTTTCACCGCTCAATGGAGGAAAACACGGTCCTAATGTGACCCTCTCTCCCCCATTTATCTCCCCTCACAGTGTACGTTGTCTGTCGATGGGCCACACCGCCACAGTGAACTGATGGCGTTCACTCCATCCTTAAATATATTAAAGGATGTGTCAATTAAAAAAACAAAGGTAATTAAAAGGTGAATAAAAAAAAATTGGAAGAGATACAAGAGGGAAACGGAATGATTGAGAGAGAGAATAATAAAATAAAGGCGACAAGTGGGACAAAGGTTGATGGAAAGTAAAAATAAAACATATAGAAAAAAATGGAGCTTCTATTGAGATATAGGATTTAATTATTGGTATCGGTCTTGATCGATACTGATATGATACCCATTGGGATTGGCTATATTGGTCTGAATCAATTAATGTTACACTTACTTTTTATAAAATTATTTATTTTTATGATTTTACCTCTCAATATTCGATTCTAGATTGATCATGTATTGAGATAGGTCTCAACCGATATCAATATGATACAACCAATATACCCAATCTCATATCAATATCAATACCTAAAACCATGATTGAGAGGAAGAGATATTTTTAAATGAGTTAGGACTGTGAAGTGGGAAACAAAAAACAGTTGGGAGAACTTATTGGGCCATATTTTTGTGAGAAGGGTGCAAGGGGATTTAGCTCTTCTCCAGCCGGAGGGTTGATTGGAAAGGGACAAGCCACAGTTCTGTGTTTGTCTCTCTCCTGATTTCTGTTTCCTATTTTCCCTCATTGTTTTCCCTTTTTCATTCTTGTTTTGTGTGCCTCTCTCCTCACTAGTCCGTCCCCAGCCATTCCTCGGGAGAAGATTTGAATCTTATTAAGGACAGGATTTAGATCTCCTCTAGCAAAAGGTTGGCTGGAGAGGGACGAACCATGGTTTTGTGTCTCTCTCTTTTTTTTTTTATTCCTATTTTTATCCCTTGTTTTGTCTTTCTTGTTTTTATTTTGTCACTCATGTTTGTGTCTATCTCCCCACTGGTCCCTCTCCAACTACCTCTCAACTGGAGAGGAGCAGTTCAATTCAAAATACAATATGTGGAAATCAAATTAAAATGGAATAAGAACAGGTTTTACAATTCAGAATCAAATCGGTTTGAATTTCATTTGGTTTGTTACTCGTTTTAATCAATTTTGTTTTTTGTTTGGGGCATAGTTTAAGCCCTCTTTGGTTTTATTTTTCTTTTTTATTTTTGTTCATAAAAATGATTTTGGCTGCATTTGGTATTATTTATGGAGCTTGTTTCTATTTAAAAAAAAAATTGATAAAACACAAAAACAGAAAAGAGATCAAGAGTCATTTATGTGTTTTAGCTAAAATTGATTTGCAGTTATTTTATGTTGAACTTTAATGAGTACGTGCTTTAAAGTCCCAATATGGAGGGTAAAGTAGTCATTTGTTTTGTAATTAGAAATCTAAGTCCCTTGCCCCTTCTTCTTTAATCCATAGTGGAGAAAAAGAAAATTATAAGGAACATGGGTGAGGGGAATCCTTCATCAATTTCTTAAAAAAAAAACCATTTTGCACATAAAGATACCAAACTATTTCTCACAAAAAAGGCAAAATGGTCGCGGTACGTGCAGAAAAATAGGAATGTAGAACGTTCGAAGCTCGGTGAATGTTCACGTAAGTGATATGATTGACACGTGTTAAATATGTTAATTCTGCTAACAGAGTTGTAAACGATTACAACTCTGTTTAATATTATTAATATTTAAATAAATAAATAATAAAAATCCCAATATAAGTGGACTCCTCCTTTCATTCCGCTTAGGAATCTCGATCCTCTCTTTCTCTCTCTCCTTGCTTCTTCTTCAAGGTTGTTCATTCTTTCTTCTTCCTTTTTCACCGCTCTCCAATCTAGTTGAAGTTTTGTTTACCAATTTCAGTGAAGATTTGCATCCATGGTAAATTCTCATAGATTAATAATATCTACCTAATAAGTAATAATAAAATCCTATATATTCAACAACTTTGTTTACTTTATAAATTCAAATTTGTCTTTTGCCATATATGCAAACTTTACTGTCCAAATCATTTCCCTGATGATTAATATGTAAATATGATTTTTGATGATTAATATGTAAACATGATTTTTCGATATGTGTGGCCAAGTCTCCCATATGTTCAGTGCCTGAAAATAGTTATGTTGATTTTTTTCTTATCTCATCCTATTTTGAGAGAGAGAGAGAGAGAGAGAGAGAGAGAGAGAGAATTGAGATTTCCCAACAAAATCGAAGGAGGAGTTCGCTTATATTGGATTTTTATTATTTATTTATTTATTTATATAAAAAAATATTAGACAAGTTAAGCAACCACATCCGTCATCTCTCCACCCTAAAAACTAGGAATCAGTTACAATATAAAAAACTAATAGATGGTTTAGATTAATCTAAACTTAAATGGACGACTAATATTAAAAGAAAGTGAAAATAAGATTGCAATACGTACGTCCTGCTACAACTCGCCCCACAAAAAAAAAGCCATTTTTGTCAAGTAGTTACCAAACCGTTTTTATGTTTTGATAAAAAATAATTTTCATTAATGATTTTATTAAATAGATAAAAATAAAAAAGGAAAATGATACTAAAGAGAGCTTTAGGCGTATGGGCCAACTTTATACATTTTCACCAACAAAAAACCGATCATAATACATCAAACTTTTCTTTCCAAAAGGAATAGAACTTGTCATCTACATTGATTAAGACATCAAAAGAACTTAGCGAAATCTGATTCGGTTTGAAAATGGATAATTCGATCAATTTCGATTCAAACCAATAGTTTCACTTTCAGCCTTTAAATTAAAACTGAATCAAATCGAGAAAAGATTTCAGACTTTAAATCCAAATCAGAACAAAGATTTGTTTCGATTCAACTTGATTTAGTTTGAAATGGTTGATTTCAATTTTAGGTTTCGATTTCAATTCTAAATTGACACCCTTAGAGGGTGGGGGCCAATGAGAGCATATACAAAGGCATCAACATAAATGAGAATTTTTATTTCAAAGGAAATGGGCTGTAATATCATATGCAATGTATCTCGATGCATGGGTTATCATGCAGTTTTCTTTTTTGCATACACTGTATTTTGAAAACGACTTACTATTCAAGTGGAAGTGTTTTCTATGAAGAAATGTGGCTCTTGAGTATGTGAGGGAACTAATAGAAGCGCAAACAATAATAGAATTATCATTTCAATTTTATAACGGTGGATTAATCATTTGGCTCCATATAGTATTATCATTTCAATTTTATAAGGGTGGACTAATCATTTGGCTCCATATATCTAGGGTGCAGAAACCATACTCCCCCCCCCCCAACAACCGTGGCAAAAAAAAAAAAAAAAATCATCACAGAAATCATTTTTCCATTATTTGATCATTAAAAATGTTTTCCACTTAAAAATATAATACAGATGGTTATAGTCTTTTCATAACCATCTTTGATTACACTGAATTTTTTATTTTTTATTATTATTATTTTTTTAATCTTCATCCACTTGTGGCGCTATGGGACCATGGGAAGCTTTCATTCTCACCTATAATTTCAAGTATCTGTATTGAATTGCCTGTATCGGATTTGATGTAGGTGGAAATCGATCATCTATCCTTGATCAATTTGGATAAGTTATTCGTAGAGTTTTAGGGATAAAATAATAAAAAATTATAAATTAAGAAAAACTATTCTACGTATACCAATTCAATTCAATCTGGATTGTATCGACAGATACCGATACCGATACCGTCCGCTAAATCCATGAATCGCACCTCCGTATCCAAGCTCCGACGCCGTTCGCCATTCATCATTCATCATCTTGACCTATTAAAAAAAAAAAAAAAAAAAAAAAAGAAAACTCCGTCACCCATCAAATCATTCAAATCAAAATCCAAAACTTTCCTACTCCGTTCGTTTTCTCAATTGAAAGGGACACCCACTCTTTTTCTCCTTTGCCCCCAGCCTCTCTCTCCTACGATTGCCTGAAGACTCTTGGCAAAACGTGCTCGAAAATTGCCGGTTTGTTTTAGCCGGAAAACTAGGTTTCCGGCGATTGATTGGAGATGATTTCTCCTGAAAACCATAACTGGCTCTATGATTATGGCGTTATTGACGATGTTCCTGTATCAGGCGGCGAATTTCAGGCTCCGGTAACCGGTTTTCACTGGCCTCCTTCACAGGGCTTGAACGGTTCATCTACTGTCAGGTTTGTTGGTCTGCTCTCAAAATCTTTCATTCTATTTATTGAATGAACAGAGAAATCTGCACTGGATCATCTACTAACTATCCGTTTTCTATCCCATGGTTTCAATTTACAAAAACCCTGGTGTTTGAATAAACAGAGAAATGTTCGGCTTTAGTAGAATTGCATATAAATTTCTTATTTGGGTGTCCTTTTTCCTATTCTTTTGGTAATTGGTATTTTTTCTTTTGATGATTAATCTATGTAATGTGTGGTAAAGAATTCTTTTGAGGAATCACGTTGAATGGTTGTGTTCTTTTAAATATTGATAGGTGCTTGAATCTGAACCAGGACAGTTGAGATTGTAGATAAGGATTTATGGTTTTCTTCCACGAGCAGGACAGAAAGCCCAGTGATTAAAATTAAGGTTCAGTAGAATCATCAGTATGAATCGTTTTTTAAATTGAATTTCGTGGGCCTGGGGTACATGTTCTTTGTGCATGTAAATTAGATGATGAATAGTCGTACTTGGTTCTTTTTGATTAGTCATACTTTACCATGGGTGGTAGTTGGTTGAATTTTCCAATCTTTTTGTGTATTCCTTGCCGCATCCAATAGGTAAGAAATAGTTGCAGTTGGTGTTTGCTTCCGCTGTGTTTGTTAGCCAAGAGAAGAAAAGAAAAAAAGAATCTAGAAAAGAGAAGAAAAGAAAGAAAATAAATGAAATGGTAAGAAAATAAAAAAGCATGTATGTTTGGCTACCATTAGAAGAAAAGAAAAGAAAAGTTTTGCATTTTCTTATGTTTTTTTGTGTTTTTGGCAAGAGTTCGATTTTTGGTAGCAAAAGAAAACATCACCACTCCCAAGGTGAATTTTGAAATTCAAAAAAGAATCTTCTCTTGATTCAGGACATGCCAAGCACAAACGGAATTTCTTTAACAAAGAAAAAAAGTACAATTTTTGTATTTTTTTTTTCTTTTCTTGGCTACCAAACACAGCCTTAGACATACTTTACTAGGAGTCTAGGAGTGAAAAAAGGTGCTTCAACAACCCTCAAACACTTACCAAAGTACATTTAGATATCCCACCCTGAAGAATAATAGATATGAATCTCATTGGAGTGCAAAACCTATTTCTTCCTATCCATCCTGCTACTTCTATATTTACAAATCCTTAATCCATCTCTTAACACTGCATATTTTAAAGAATCATTGATCTGTCAATGTGCTAATGGCAGCTCTTGTCCACCCCCTGTTCTTAGCATGTCATCATCTATTTGGAAGAATCCATGTTTATTCATTTTTCTTGCGTGAAGCAACTAGTGCTTGCTTCTAGGGACTTGTCTGCTGTTAATTGATGATCAGATAGCATTATAAACTTCCCTTGGTCCAACACTACCAACATCAGTTTTTGGTTAGACAACATCCCCAATTTGACTTCTTGAAGCCTTAATTTTAAATATGTCATCACTGATGTGGTAGTGCCTAAAGATGGTCCACATAATACTCTATTTTTGTGATTCTCTATTTCTTTTAAGAATATTCATGCTTATTTTGTATTTTCCCTACTAACTAGACCTTTCCCAATCTTTTTGTGAAATCTAAGGGATTTTGGTTTACTTCGTGTACTTATTTTTTTTTTGAAATGTGAAGGCAATTGTAGCAGCCTTTTGTAATTAGGTTGTGTGTCGTTGTGATGCTTCCATGTAGTATCCAACTTGGCCACTGTCTTTCATTAAGGAAACCAAATGCATGTATGAGTTACTTTTCATTGTTTTACGTGATACAGGAAATTCAAACCCTAGATTTGACCTGATTGGGGACTTGAATTCTTAAATTACATTGCAGGTGTGGTAGTACTCTTGTTAAAAGAAACGTAGATCTATTTTTAATATTTTGTAATATAAGGTTGGTCTGAATCACATGATTCATAATATTAATTGTAAGATCTATTCAAATGATGATCTAGAATATTTTAAGAAGCATGTTTTCATGTTATCCTGTTCTCATCCCATGAGTAAAAGATTTCCAGAGTCTAGAAGCTTCGATCGTTTAATTTTAACTAAAGGGTGATGTGTAGTTTTTAGTGTTGATGAGTTTTGGCCTGCTGTTCCAGAATGTTTCATCCAAAGATGTGATTTGATACGTCAAACTATGTATCTTGTGGGTGATTGAGAGATAAGAATCAGAAAGGCTAGGAATATTACCTGCAACTGGAACTTCTTGAGATATACATATAATGTGTTTGATCAAACACCAAGAAATACGAAAAATAAACAGATAATAGATCTGCACGACACAGAGATTTAACGAGGTTCACACACCAGGGTGGTGTGCTACGTCCTCGGGCGAAGAAGAAGATATTTCACTATGTAGAAGAGAGATTACACCCAAGCAGTGGCGAGAAAACTCGCCTTGAAACCCTAGCTCGATAAACCCCCAAAATACAATGACTTTCTCAATAAGACAACAGTACATTATATACTCCAAGTCGTGGGTCGACCCATCGGGTTGCGATCGATCCGGTCGAACCATGCCCCCGTACCCCCATACGAGATCAGTGATGGGCTCCAGGCTTGGGCCGATCTACTTCTGTCACAGATCTCAGAAAACTTTCCATTTGGGCCACTTCCAAAATATGTCGGATCGGGTCAATCTTCAAAACGGGTCAAGAAAACGAAAGAAACTTAACAAATCTCCACCTTGGATTGAATTCTCCTCTAACAAACAAACAAATAGCTAATATCTTCATCTTTTCCAATAGCCCTCTAAAGGGCTAAACTCATGGTAAACACCAAGTAAGTTCCAGCAATGCTCGAACTTACCAACACACAAAGGCTTAGTCAACATATCAGCTGGGTTGTCTTCAGTACCAATCTTCAACACTTGAATATTATCTTGAGCAATTATCTCTTTGGAAATGATACCGAACATCAATGTGCTTTGTCATCTCATGATACATCGAATCTTTAGTAAAGTGAATAGCACTCTGGCTATCATAATGGATAACAGTCACCCCATGATTCATGCTAAGTTCTCCCAACAAACCTCTAAGCCAAATAGCTTCTTTAATTGCCTCAGTCACTGCCATATACTCTGTTTCAGTAGTAGATAATGCAACTGTAGCCTGTAAAGTAGCTTTCCAACTAATCGTACTTCCTCCAAGAGTAAATACATAACCTGTGAGTGACCTCCTCTTATCAAGATCACCTGCATAATCTGAATCAATATAACCAGATAAACTATCACTATTCCTCCCAAACTCCAAACAAACACCATAGGTCCCTTTTAAGTACCTAAGTATCCGCTTCACTGCTTCCCAATGAGCTTTAGCTGGACGTGACAAATATCTGCTCACCACCTGACAGCTTGTGAAATGTTGGGACGAGTGCAAACCATAGCATATATAACGGAGCCAACTGCACTAGAGTATGGAAGACGTGACACGTACTCCACCTCTTCATCTGTCTTAGGTGATAGAGTAGCTGAAAGTCTAAATTGAGATGCAAGAGGAGTACTTACAAGTTTAGCATCTTTCATGCCAAAATGAGCCAATACTTTCTTAGTTTACTTCTGTTGAGATAGCCACAACTTCCCTGCTTTTCTAACACCCTTTTGATTTCCATACCAAGGATCTTCCTTACTGCCCCCAAATCTTTCATCTCAAATTCAGAACTTAATTGTTCCTTCAACCTGTTGACCTCATTCCTGTCTCTTGCTGCAATCAACATATCATCAACATAAAACAACAAATATATGAACGGCCCATTAGAGAGCTTTCTGAAATAAACACAATAGTCATATTGACACCTGCTGTATCCAAAACTAGCCATAACTGAATCAAACCTTTTATACCACTGTCTAAGAGACTATTTCAAACCATATAAGGACTTCTTCAACAAGCATACATGGTCCTCCTTACTTTCTATAACGAACACTTCAAGTTGATGCATATAAATCTGTTCTTCTAGTTCGCCATGCAAGAATGTTGTGTTCACATCAAGTTGATTTTTATGAAGAGATTCCATCTCCTCATTCATGGTAATCAACCATTTTTAGAATCAATTGAAGTAATAGCTTCAGAATATGTTGTAGGCTCACTATTTTCAATCGTATCTGCAACAGACAATGTATAAGAAACAAATTCAGTATGCCCATACTTTTGTGGTTGCCTAATATTTCTCGTTGGTTTATCTTTGGTGATGTATTGCACTTCTTCTTGATTCTCTTGAGCACATCTCCTTCAGTAAAAGTAGGCAACTGAACTGAAGTAGGTAGTGCTTTGTTTGAAGATGAACCACCAATTTCAAACTCCACCTTCTCTCTAGATTTTTCTTGACCTTCATCACAATGAATATGAGCTTTTTTCTTGGGATGCAACATAGCAGATTCATCAAAGGTAACATCTCTGCTAATAAGAAATTTTGGAGACTTTGGATCAGGACACCACAACCTGTATCCTTTCACTCCAGATCCATACCCAAGAAAAATGCATTTCTTAGCCCTAAGTTCTAACTTCCCTTCATTCACATGTGCATAAGCAGGACATCCAAATACTTTTAAATGAGTAGTCTGCAGGTTTGCCTGACCAAACTTCCTCTAGAGTCTTGCACTCAATAGCTGTGCAAGGAGATCGATTCACCAACAAGGTTGCTGTGTTAACTGCTTATGCCCAGAACTCCTTGCCCAATCCTGCATTTGATAACATACACCTTGCCTTTTTTAGCAAGGTTTTATTCATACGCTCTGCCGCTCCATTCTGCTAGGGTGTTTTAACAACTGTATGGCGTCTTGCAATATCTTCATTTTTGCAGAACTCAATAAAGTCACCTCATAGAACTCTTGGCCATTATCGGTTCTCAACCTTTTAATTTGTTTTCCTGTTTGCTTCTCAAGCAAATTCTTCCACTGTTTGAAAGTGACAAATACTTCATTTTTGTGCTTTAAGAAATAGACCCAAACTTTCCTACAGAAATCATCAATGAAAGTAAGCAAGTACCTTGCACCAGCTCCCTTGGTCCTGTGAATAGCAGTACTGAAATTGACTCTCTTCTGCTTCCCAAACACACAATGCTCACAGAACTCCATTGTTCCTGTATTCTGACCACACAACAAGCCCCCTTTTACTTAATGATGCCATCCCTCTTTCACTCATATGGCCTAACCTCATGTGCCATAAATTTGTGACATCTGAGTCAGACATAGATGATGAAGTTGCTACAGACCCAATGACTGTAGTACCCTGTAACACATTTAAACTGCCAACCTTGATTCCTTTCATCAACAAGAGAACACCCTTGCTGATCTTCATGATTCCATCTTCAGCTGTATACTTGCACCCATTTGAATCAAGAGTGTCTAAACTGATGAGATTGTTCTTCAAATCAAGAATATGTCTAACATTAGACAAGGTTCTGACAATGCCATCATACATCTTGATATTGATCGTTCCCATTCCAACAGTCTTACAAGAAGCATTATTTCCCATCAACACAACTTCACCTCGAACTGATTCGTATGTGGAGAGCCATTCACGATTCGGACACATATGGTAGGAACAACCAGAGTCAAGAATCCATTCATCTTGTGGTCTGACTCTGTCATCAGTCACCAAAAGCATATCAGACTCACTTTCATCTTCAACAATACTAGCTTTTGCAGAATCATATTTTTTCTGTTGATTTTGAGCACCACCACCTGCTTTCTGCTTATTTAAAAGCTTATAGCATTCAGATTTAATATACCATTTTTCTTACAGTAATTGCAGGTCAAATTCTTTTCTTTAGATTTTGATCTAGTCTTCTTTTTGTCACCATCTGGACCCTTTTCATTTGTTCTCCCTCTAGCTACCAAACCAATACCATCAGATTTATTGATAGACGTCAACTCATCATCAATCTTATGCTTACTTTGTAGATTCGTTTTGACATACTCAATAGAGATTGTCTCTCTACCATAAATCATAGTATCCTTAAAATGCTTATAAGATGGAGGCAGATAACATACCAATAATAGGGCCAAATCTTCATCGTCTATTTTAACATATATCATTTTTAAATCAATAACAATAGAATTAAACTTAGATATGTGGGATTTAATAGAAATACCTTCACCCATATGAAGGGTATATAGTTGTTGCTTCAATCTCAACTTATTGGCGAGGGATTTGGTGAGATAGAGATTTTCTAATTTCACCCATAACTTTGCAGCCGTTTTCTCTGAGAGAACTTCCTGTAGAACATCATTCGAAAAACACAACTGAATAGCTGAAAGGGTTTTATCATCCAAATCGTTCCAATCATTATCGGACATAGTTGTAGGTTTCTTCGCCTTCCCAAATAGGGTTTTCTTCAAACCCTGCTGTGTAAGAGCAACCATCATTCGAACTTGCCATAGACTAAAACTGATGTTGCCATCGAACCTATTAATATCGTATTTCGTTGAAGCCATGGATCGAAGTAACCCAAAGCTCTGAGATCAGTTTGTTAGATCAAACATCAAGAAATACGAAAAATAAAGAGACAATAGATCCGTACGACAAGAGATTTAACGAGGTTCACACACTGAGGTGGTGTGCTACGTTCTCGGGCGACGAAGAAGATGTTTCACTATACAGAAGAGAGATTAGACCCAAGTTGAATGGTCTATTTCTCAAGGATAACAAGTCTATTAAATCTTATATTGATCTAATGGTCAGATTTGAAGATATGGGATACTCTCAAATATACCAAGTCACCAAATGAGAGACCAGTTTTAGTAACTAACAGAAAATATGCAAGTAGCAACCAAGAAATAGAAATTCAAACTCAAAATAGAAACATTGTTCAGATTTAGAAACTAAGGTGGACAGAAAATAGCTAATAATCTCAGTCATTAGAAACTTTTAGAAAATAGGTATCAATGTAGAGGTACGCTTGTAACAAAACTCATATCAGGGCTGCAAAATGGATCTAGAACCAGTGGAAGATCAATAACAACAAGATTGCATATAGGGACAAACCAGTGTTAACAAAAAAAAAAAAAAATTCTCATAACACTTTTTTTTTAAACATCTGGGAAAAAAGGAAAGAAAAAGAAAGGGATATGACTAAATGCTTCACCACTTGGCCTACGGGAATGGCATCACCACGATACAAAACCTATTGAATCACCACAATAGCGTCTGACTGGAATCACCACAAAGAGTTGTTACAACTTCACCTCTGCTATCTGTCTAGATTCATCACTGAACCAAAGAAAAGCGAACTTTATTTCTCAACCATCTCTTCTGTTACAACAGTACATTGTTTAAATAAAAAACCTAAAGACGGAAAATAGCAACCAACTAGAACCTTCCCTATGTGGACAGCACTACTCAAAAGGGAAAACAATAAAAGTAGCAACTCTTAGCTATTAATTTAGAAACTAAGTAACTATTACAATAATAGAAGATAGTAACTACTAGGAAACACAATTTCTAGAAGATCTCACCTAAGCCTTAAATAGGCCAAAAACCATACACAGGACTGCCGGAGCCTGGCTTGAACCAGGTCCAGAACCAGAACCGTGGGAAGTGTTTGGACCCAGGTTCTGGCCTAGGACCTAGGAAATGAAGACAATAGACCAAACTCAGGTCCTAAGCCAGAACCTGGGTCCAGACACTTCCCATTGCTCTGGTTCTTGTCTTGGTTCAAGCTACGGTTAGGTGGGCCTGTGTATGGTTTGATTTGGCCTATGTAGGTATACACCTTCTGGATTGATTACATTTCAAATCTTATATTTAAATTCACCCATACCGACCACAATTTATTGGACTTTTCCCGTTGAATTATTTGCTGTCCATCTAGTTGGTCACCTATTTGAGCGATATGGAAGGCTGATATGGCTATTTCTACAATTGGATAGAACTCTGTGGGTTGGCCATTTCTTGATTTTTCATAGTCAAACTTGTCCAGTACCCATCAGAATCTAATTCTAAATATTGACCTATGGTTCTGCTGCTTGGTGGTCTGCTTTTAAGTTGAAACTCAACTGACCATTTGAATTTTGGGTGGTGTGGACATGTCTGCAAACTTTTGGGGACGACTGAGCTGCCATGCATCAGATGGAGAGAATGGCTTGCAAAAATACCTTCCTACTTCATGTAGTTTCTATTAATCCATTGGAAACAAATCTGACAAATGTTTTTGTCTGTAGCCTGGTTAATTTTTTTTTTTTTTTTTTGGGTGAATAATAAATGCATTAAAAGAAGGTTGAGGGAGAATATAGCTCCAAAGGGGAAATTACAAACCCATTAAGGGTAACAAAAGCCCATAAAAGACTACATCCAAGGCCCACATGGGCTGAAAGACTCAAAACATGTCACTAACATGCCCATTAAAACTGAAAGTCCACATGGGCTATAGGCAAAAAAAGGAAGCCCATTACAAGCAAGGGCAACCAAGTCAATTCCAGTTAGGGTTCCACAAACCCTAACAAACTATCTCATCTTTGCATCTCTTCAGCCACCAAGAGAGCACCACCGTCAAGAGGGAAGCCACGGTGGCAGGGCGCTGGCCTTGCAAAGGACCACGGCCAAGCGAGTAGTTGGCCTAGCGGAAGTGACAGCCACGATGGAGGGCACGGGCCTTGCAAAGGGCGATGGCGAAGCGGTTGCCGGCCGAGCATACATGGCAGCCTAACAGGCTTCTGGTCATGCAGCTGGCAACAAATCGGCGTTAGCTAAGCAAACTAAACACTTCAGGCGGTGGTTATGTGGGGCTGGTTAGCGACCAAGCGACGACGGTGCAAGACTGCGTCTGAGGAAAGAGCAGGCGAATGGGACTGGAGGTGTCGAGGTCGCTGGCTAAGCAGGAAACCAAACGAGCTTAGACAGGCCTATCGGGTATGGTGACCTATGGGATGGCGGCCAAGTCGCAACTCTAATTGACGATGCTTAGACCAAGGATGAAGAAGCAGAGAAAGGGAGGTGAGGAGGAAGAAGAGAGAGGGAGAGAGTGACAGAATGAAGAAGAAGAGAGAGAGAGTAGGAGAGGTGAGGGAGAGGATGAGAGAGGAAAAAGGGAAGGTGAGAGGCAGGGATGAGGCCAGGCTGCTCTAGATCAGTGGCTGCTGAAGATCCTTTGCTTAGGGTTCAGAAGGAAAGCGAGGAAAAGGGGGGTTGGTTCTACACTCTTATAGCATGGTTTAAATTTCTCATACTGTGAGATCAGTTACATAATGTTATTTATTTTCCCTACATTTATTTCTGGGTGCATCTTGTTGTAACCAAAGTGGTAAACTGAGAAAAAACTTCTTTTAATTGCCTTTGTCTTATTCCCAAAAGTTCTATAATCCAGGGGTAAAAAGGGTTTTTAGAATAATTAGATAGTAACTTACCATTATGTCATTCTCAAGAGCTGTCATTGGTTTACTTTCCGAGTACACACGTGAAATGATTCTATTTTACCCTCATTGTAAGAAGAAGTGTGTTTTATTAAGGGTAAAGCTGTTTGTAACCAACCCGTTACAATAATGTATTGTAACCGGACTTTTTTGTCCAACCCACATTGCTTACCAACTGTTTGAGGTAGGACTCTTTTTGTATTTTCCCCTCCTCCTCCTTCTCTTCTTCTTCTTTGGCTCCGTTCTCCCTCCCTCTGCCTTCCACCTCTCCATAATGCGGATCTGGGATTCGATTACCCGAGTCAGATGGCTTAGGGCCCTTCCAAGTGCGAGACGATTCAAACCACAAGCACTAATAGCAAAATAGTAAATACCTTGTAGTTTTAAAACAGAGTGGCAGCATTGTAATTATATGAAAATTTAGAAGGGAGTGGCAGACTTGTAATGAGATTGAACTTAAAGGCATAAGCAATGGGTACCATATGCTAGTAGAAAGGGTGATTCAGGAATTAGGAATAAAATTAGGACAAGAGAGAATAATAGGTAAAGGAAGGGGTAATATGGTCAAACTAGAGATTAGATGCTCTAAACAAAACCTACGAGTCAGTCTTCTTCTTCCTTAGACAGTCTGCAATGGTGGAAAGACCAGCAGCTTGTGAAGGAGAGATCTCTTTCAACTCTTCTTTGTTAGGATTGAAATTTCAGGTGAAGGTTCTTCTCAAAGGGGCCTCTTGATTCTAGTCAACAATTGGTCCAAAGATCAAGCATGTGAGCAGCGAGAATCTCTGATAGTAAGACCTGGCAGTAGATTGGGTTTCAGACTTGTTGCAGGTCTTGTTTTTCACCACAGGATTAAGGACTCAAAGGGTTTGAGTCTCCTATAGGTAGAGAACCCTCAATCAAAGTCTCAGTCCAAGCAGTTCAAGAGTGAGGGAGATCGATCCACTTGTTTGGTGCTGCAACTATTGCCCAGGGTCAGCCAGCAAGAGAGAGAATGATAAGAAGGAGAAGAAGAACAGAGGAAGAAGAAGGGAAATCACACAAAACTAGAGTCACGTAGGCTCTCAAAAATTATTCCACTCAAACTTCAAACTCTAAATCCCCATTGCTCCGTCGATTACATGTCTAATATAAAGGAAAATCAAAACAATTAGTAGAAACTACTCTAAAATTAGAAACTAGCTAATTCCAAAAGAAACTACGTCTAAAACAAAAAAGAATCTACTATACTAAGATTGCTTCCCTAATTATCAACTACCAACCATTGCCAAACCAGAATATTGGTTTGGGTTGGTTGTCTTGGCTTAGGCCTTCATAGTGGGTCAGTTTGGTCCAGCCAAGCCAAGGCATCAGCATCACTCCGGCTCTAGCTCTCTCTTCTCCTTCCTCTCTCCCCTCCACTTAAGGCCTCCTGCCCTCCCGCCCCTCTTCTCTTGCAACTTACCACATGAATATACTTACATACATGAACCAGACCTTGAAGTCCATCTCACGTACTTGTAGGCATTGATATGGTTTTAGTGTGTATAAACACCTTCCTTTCAGTTTGGTTTTCCATGATGGATTATTTCTATTCTGTTTCATTAATATTGAGAATCACGGTTACCATGACAACAAACTTCGAAGTTCAAACACACTTAAAATCTGAACGTGGCTATCAGCCCTTTTGTACATCTGGCATGATTTGTGTATTGAATCAATGACCCATAAATCAAGGCTAGCAACAAGCATGTTTAGAAAGTGATTCTGTCATTTGTAATAACCAAAACCTTTCCCTCATGAAATCCGAAACATTTACTGGTCACTATGTAGACTCATGGCTTGATTCCATTTTTCAAAAGATCGACAATTGGGCTGGTTAAGCAATCTGGATGGTTAACCTCTGCTGAGTCTGATTGGAATCAATTGGCTCTATTGTTGGCTGGGAAATTCTAGTAATTGATGGTCATGGTCGGAAGCCAAAGAAACTTGGGTTCCCAACGACTTTGATGAAGTGGTGATGCTGAAATTATCCAGAAACTCATGGTAACATCAATTGATTTGAAGCAGCTTGACTGTGACCTTTTCAATTGACAACCCTTTAGTTGTACAAACCTTTTCAGAAGACTAATGAACTGGTCAATAGATTTCCTGTCTTGCGCTGTTGTCTCTACCGGTGTGACCTGTTCTTCAGAGTTCCAATTCCTCCGTTTCCTTGGCTGCTGAATCTTAATGGTATTGGGACTTCTGCTTGCATTCTAGTTCCTTGAATCCCCACACCCTCAACCTCTTTACATTGGGTTTGTTGCAGTTTTTCAAGTACCCCAAACAACCGCAATTTTGAGGTGAGCTACGTCCCCCTCGATGCGAAGATTAGGATCCCCACTATACTTAACTTTTCTCCAATTCTAGCTGAAAATTTAGCAGAGAAAGGACACCTTCCCTCATTCTGTTGTTCTCCAGGTTCATCTCACGCAGAGACTCCAGAAACCCTGAACTCGTCTGTCATTGTTCCTTCAAGCTTGTTGAGGTGATAAATGTTTCTTAGGAATACCCCCCATGGTTTTCCCCTCTGTCTCCGGCTTTCTCTCACCTCTCCCCTCCGGCTTCATCTCTCTCTCTCTCTCTCTCTCTCTCTCTCTCTCCCCTCTCGGCTGCTGTTGCATCTCTAACCCCCTCCTCTGCACACACACACACACACACACACACACACACACACACACTTTCCTGTTGTGAAATCACATAATTACACCTTTTATTCTAGATTCCACGTCAGTATATGGGGGTAAAAATGTCCAGACTCCAGTTACAAAATCTATTTGTAAGATGCTTGGTTAAAAACATACGCACCACACCCCTTTACTAGAAGGGTAAAAATGTAAGATTACAACTTATTTTTCACCAACTTAGGTTACAACTGATTTTTCCTTTATTTATTTTGTATATAAAACATGGAAAAATTTGTCCAGAAACCATTAATGTTTCATTGTGGATGACAGATGACAAACTAAGTGCTACCTGTTCATGTGTTATATTTCTAATACTTTTTATCTGTATAGTCATTATTTAATTATATTTTGATGGCTAATCTATCTTTTACAGTGTGGAAATTGATGGTTTCTTGGGGGAGGATTCAGATGCCTTGAAGGAAATGGGCTCCCGAAAAAGGTACATTCCTGTATATTTTGTTAGACTGATGGTGCATAGCCTGATTCAATTACAATGATGTCTTGTTGCCATGGGTGACGAGTCCCAAGGATTAAAATATTGGTATTGGTCGCTGTATCGGTCGGTTAAATTTAAGATACGTATTGGAGGGTATCGTATTGTATTAGAGATACGCTAAGATATGCTAAAGATCAAGGATTAAAGTATTGGTATTGGTCGGCTAAATTTAAGATACGTATCGGAGGGTATCGTATCGGTATCGGAGATACTTTGAACTTGTTTTTGCCAAGAATTTATTTTGTATGTTGTTTCCAACTGATTGAGTTTTACAACTGTGTGGCACTTCAGCAAGTTAGGTTTCTTTTGCGTCTCTCTGTGACATATACGAACACTAGTGTACCCCTTGTCTGTTATACTCTTTAACTTATAAGAGATTTCTGTTGCAGGGTGAGGTCGGAATCATGCTGTGCTCCTGGGTCCAAAGCATGTAGGGAGAAAATGCGGAGAGATAGGCTGAATGACAGGTATGCCCCCCCCCCCCCCCCTTTCTCTCTCTCTTCTGCCCCTTTTCTCTTCTTATACCAATGCTGCATTCAACCCACCCATCATCCTTTTATTTTATTTCTATTTGAATACGTTGAGGGTTAGGTAGTCCCAAGCCTCTCAAAATCTGGGTTGAGTGGGCTGTAATTCCCCAACTAGCCATGACCTTCTTGTCACCTAACTTCTAGTGAGTGGGTGCCAATGGAGACCCATTTTTCAGATTGACCAGTGAGCACAACCTCATTTAGTGGGTTGAGTTCCATATCATGGATCTGATAATAGGATTGGGTGAGGTTATAATGTGCTGATACCTGATTAGTGATTGGTTCTATTGATGAGCACCTGATTCGTTTAGGAATGTATGAATATATTATGAAGTTTCAAGGTTAAATTGGTCTGTTTCTTTAGCTTTAGTAGTGATCTTTTACCTCTTTATTTTAGTTGTCAATTATAAAAGGGAAATAGGCTGAGCATGCTGCCATGGTGCCCTGCATGTGTCATGTCATCCTCTCTCCTCCTTTGGAAAAGACCCCATTGCCCTTCTGTGTCCAGCTGGACCAGCCTTGTGATTGGTGCATGCCGCCAGCTTTCTGTGGCATGCCCAACCCTCTCATTATAAAAATTCAAGTTCCTGGTGGTTTTAAAATGTAGATTTTGAGTGTATAAGATGAATTCCTTATTTGCTACCTCATATTTTGGTCAGTCTGCTCTGCTACTAGGACACAGACCTAACAAGACTGAAATCTAATTGTAATTGGTCGTGGAATAGATATAGCCAATCCTGAATATTTGACATCCCTATGATCAAGGCCCAGTCCCTTTTTCCTTTTGGTGCCCTGTTCCCTCTCCCACCCAGGAAAAAGAAGATGAGCACCATAACCCACCTGACTATTGCTGAAGAATTCCATTTCTTTGGGTTTGGGCTGGGCAGTCCCAACCTGATCCAATCCATCGCAACCTCTCTCTCTCTCTCACACAGTAACTTTGGTGTGACTGCAAGGTTCCTGGATTTGGGTTCTATCCTTGAGCCTGGAAGACCACCAAAAATGGACAAGGCAGCTATTTTGAGTGATGCTGTTCGCATGGTGACTCAGTTGCGCAATGAAGCCCAGAAACTGAAGGAGTCAAATGAAAGCCTGCAGGAGAAAATTAAAGAGTTGAAAGTGAGCCCACAACTTCTTGCATTCTCTGCACGTTTTGTATTATTGCTCATTTGATTGTACACTTAATTTCCCTTCCATCCTGCCCATAATTTTCTTGTTGCTTGCCTGGATGGTGCTGATGTTTGTTTAGGAAGTGAGTAACATTAGGTTGTTTCGTGTGCTTTTTATTGAATTATCATTCTTTGTAGGCTGAGAAGAATGAGCTTCGTGATGAGAAGCAGCGGCTAAAGTCCGAGAAGGAGAAGCTGGAGCAACAAGTTAAAGCAATGAATGCTCAACCAGGGTTCCTGCCTCACCCTTCTCCCATCCCGGCTGCATTTGTTCCCCAAGGCCCTACTGCCAACAAGCTGATGCCTTTCGTTGGTTACCCTGGAGTTGCAATGTGGCAGTTCATGCCACCAGCTGCTGTTGACACCTCACAAGATCATGTTCTCCGTCCACCAGTTGCTTAATAGATTTCAATGATTGATCTTCATTTAGTTCCTTTCACTCCATGTTGACTATGTTATATTTCTTGGAGTCAGAAAAGCTGGATTAATTGGGTGTGGGTTTCCAGGGGAAATTCCCCTCTGATTGATGCTTGAGAGCTTGTAAATGTCAATAAGCAAATCTGGTAATTTAGTATTGGTCTCTAGCTGTTTGTACCTCCGCCCCATGCCTGTGTTGATACATGCACTTGGGTTCTTAATCCTTAGTTGCTCCCTGTGAATATAATTCGTAGGACTGTTGTCTTGCCGTAACAAGATATTCATTCCGGGAGTTATTATTTCGAGTTCTGATTCTCGGACTCTGAGTCGAGAATCAGAATTGCGTTTGGACGATTCAAATTCAGAATTCCACTCAGAGTTCAGAATTGAAATTCCGGCTGGTTCTCAAATTCTGGACATTTTTCTAAAGGCAGATGCTAGAATTCCAGAATCAAATTCTGGACTGGATTCTGCGTTGAAGTGGTTGAAGTGGTTGAGTTCATGTTCAAACTCGAAGTGTAAAATGGTAGACTTGTGTTCTAGCACAAAATAGTTCACAAAAGGGAGCTTAGTTTGGCCAAAGTGCCAAACCAAACCATGATCTTCCTCTCCGTGTGGTAACAATCGGATTCCTTATGTCGACGGCTCATGGCCAAGTCCGGTAAGTTCAGCAACTCTCTCTCATGTGGAGCTATTCTTTACTACTACATAAGAATGTTGTGCATAAGCCGGAGGAGCCTTAGAGGTTTAGGGTCAGATACATTATTGGTAATCTGAAACATAAAAAGAGATGAGATAAAATAAAATTTCTATCTTCTGGCATGGCTGAAGGAGAGCCAGAGAGGGTACAGCACAAGAATGATATATAAGAAAAAGGAACTAACAAGAATTTCTACAACAGGAAGACACCTCAAGACATGTTGCAGAAGCTTAAAATGTCTACAGCAACATCATTCCAAGACATATTCCGACGATAAGCAGCTTTGACAGTAAGTGGCCTCTGTTAGCTGATGAGGTAGTAGTCGGAGTTGACGGTGTAGGAAAAGCAGTTCCAGTGGGCACCGCCCCGGGAGATTCAGGAGAGGGAAGGGTGGGTGACAACACATTAGGATCAGATCCAAGTGGTGCCGTTGAGGGGGGAATGTATGGAGCCAAAGTTTCTATGCTGGGCGATGGAGGAGTGGCAATTGCTGGCATTGGAGGGGTGGCAATATTTGGCAAGGTGGATGGAGAAGTTGCTATAGTGGGTGATGGAGCTGTGGCAGCAGATGTAGCCAGAGTGTTAACTTGGAGCTTCATTCCTTGGGTACAGTGTCCTGGGGCTCCACAAGTGAAGTATCTCTTGCCTGGAGTGGTTAATGTGATCACAGTGTTGCCGTCACTGTAAGACTGGAGTGCATTGGTTGCCTGGCAGGAATCATAGTCTGCCTTTGTAACCTCAAGCAAATTGTGAGGCTGCGAGTATTGGAAAACTGCAAGCATTGAAGCCCAAGAGCTTAATCAAATTCAGGGCAGATTAGACATTGGAGTACTATATCTAATAGACTAATAGTGGATGAAGTCAAATTGGGAAACTAGCTCTGTTTCTGAACATCTTTCCTTGCTAATGTGATACTTGGAAGTAAAATAAGAAAGCACAACATAAACAGGAGAAGTTAGCTTACTCAGATTGTCTCCGACATGGAACGATTGAGCAGCCACCCACGACTGTACGTTGGAGGTTAGATCCCACCCATTGGTACCTCCCACTGTGTAATTTGCTCCCACGGCAAACTCAACCAGCATGGCTATCACAGCCAGGTTCAGAAATGCTCTAAACATGGCCATTTTCTTATGAAAACAAGGGAGAGGTGTCCAAGCAGACACAGGTTCAATGGGTTTGATTTGAATGCTTGATGAGGGGATCATTCATATATATAGCCATAAAAAAGAAAGCTTTTCAAGGTTAGAGATGAGATTAGTTTATGATTTAAAATTTAAAAATGTGTTTCAGGTAAGCTATTAACTTAAATCTTGTCTTTTTTTGGGTTTTGCCCTTTAATTTAAGTTATTTGAGTAGTTAAATATAAAGAAGATAAATAAGTCAAAGTAGCAAATGCAGAGTAGTTTGCTCCAGTAGTCCAACCTCTTCTCCTCTCTTCTTTTCTTGACTTTCCTGATCTCGATGATACCCTAGTTCTTTTGCCAACCCAGATGAGTATGTGCTTCTTGTGTGCTTTGTTTCTTTGTTAGCTTATCTAATACTCACTGATAATGATATATACAGATAGAAAAGCTAGCTGGGTTGATGACCCATCTAGTCAAGGTTGGTTTAATTCAGAACCTGTATAGAAAACTGAACTGTTGTTGGAGCTGGATGACTAGCTGGTTCGACCGGATTAGCCAGACAAAGTGGGCCGAACCATCTCAGGAAAAGCATCTGTGTTGCATCACTTAGTCAACCTGGATTTCTTGGAGAAAAGCATGCTTAGACATCTGCAATGATGGCTCAAACAAAATTCATATTTCAATAAATGACTTCCTATTGCATGTTTATGGTTAATAGTTCTCAACCAATAATTATGAGACCAGAAATGGGTTCAGTTGGGGGGGGGGTTTGGAATGGGTTTTCACATTCTTGTTTTTTTAGACTACTTTTATGTTTCTCCAATATATATTCTGGAGTTTCCTGGATTGCTATTTTCATATCATGTGAGGGAGCAGAAGACAGAGTAGAGAGGCTTTTTGGTTGAGACTATAATTGAGAGAGTTCACCTAATCCTAACGTTTCTCTTCTGGAATGCAATAAAGTGGATTCCTCACCTTTAGAGCTTCTGCATGTCTTGGATTGAGTTTTTGAATTTCTTTATTGTTCCACAAGGCCTGGGCTTACCAACCACCCCCATACTCCCATAAACAAATTTTATAATTCTTCCAGATCTTTTGAGTATTGGTCCTGGGCATGGCTATAGGTATCAGTATACGGCCACCGCCTGTACGGATGCTGATATGTTATGATATGGATCGGATCGTATTGACCCATATTTCTACTCAATATCAATACATATTGGTGGATACATCAATCCACCAAAATATGATATTGATACTTAGAACCATAGTCCTGATTGGAGGCATTAGTCACAACACTCAAATCCTTGTGAGTGACAGTGAAGATCTAATGGCATGTATCTCAGCTGTTGAATCCTCATTGTCGCTTACTGCTACCTTGCAAAGAATTTTTATGAATACAATTGTGCATCCATATCTCCAAACCTTAAAACCTTCTTTGTGAGAAAATTAGTACTTTATCATTGTCATTTATGGTATCTACATGAAAGGAAGAGGAACAGTTAGGTCTGAGTTGTTGTTAGTTGATTAAAAGCTCCCTTATCTAATCTATCCACTCCAACCTCCTCACAACTCTTTATACTTCTACCAAACCAAGAAATAGGAACAGCTGGGGCCCACAATTCACCCATAATTTGTTTATTTTGAAGTCATGTAGTTTCACTCCCTCTCTCATCTATATAGGTTGAAATGTCCATCACTCTTTGACATTCTTATGGTGCCACACTGCCACTTGGCTTTGTTTGGTAGAGAGGGAGACTAGATTTACCTACCTATGTTGCAAGTGTACTGGCGATTTTTTGAAGAGGAAAAGGTTGGTAACTGATAAGTTGTCCATATGGTAGGTACCATCGCTAGGTGATGTTTTCTTGAAAAGTCAACGTGAGTCATGTAATAGATAACCCAAAGCCTATGTCATTGGTCAAATTGGAGTAATAAAAAGGTTAGTTTAAAGGGAGAAGTTTCATAAAATTACAAAGTGCATGTCAAGGAATTTTGCGGGTTTTGAATAATTTTTTGCATTTTTGAAACTTTTTTAGGGTAAATATGTCATTTTGAATGGCACTTACCTTTCCTCCTTTTGGGTTGGACCTGGACCAATTATATGTATGTGGGCTGAGAGTGGAACTTGGAGCAACAGTAAGGTTGCTTTGTTGTGACCAAATGATCCCAAGTTCAAGTCAGGATAGATTTTTGTTTTTGATACTCAAGGTGTCCGAATCCTTGACCGGACTAGTCCCTGGGGTTACTGTGATACAATTTACATAGGACTGGGTCAGTCCAAGATGAAAACTCTCATGCAGTGACCCCAAGAAATTAGGTACAAAGGCCAAAGTTTGATCACGAGACCTCGCTTCTTGAGGCAGAGTACTGTATCCCCTCCAAGCCAACTGCACTATCAGGATACAGTGTCTTTGTAAAGCGGGGTAAAATTATGTAAATTATGATACCCCAGACTTCGCAACAGTAGAAACTTCATGCTATGAGTATACGTACCCTTATTTATATTATATGGATATGGACTCCATCATATGGACTCACTCATAATTTTTGATGTGGCAAGTGGTGATGGATAAAAGATGTGACTTTGCTCATGTAAGGACCCACATAAACTCTTTTTTGAAATTTACATAAATCCAATAATCTAATATTGAATAGCGACCTAGAATGTGACACCAATATTTACATTGAGGTTGGGCTTGGGGTGGAGGTAAATCCTTTTATTGACCTCTCAATCCAAGCATAAATATGTCATCCAAATATGAGTTTTCTCAGTGGAGGTCTAAAGCTGTGCACGTTAGATGGAAAATTAAGTTTGGACTTCAGTGGTAACTTCAATTCCAACGAAAATTACAAATCTTTTAAACTTGAGATGGCCAAAAGCTTGATAAATGGCTAATGAGGGAGCAGCTTCCAATTCAATGGTTGTTGTAACCAAAGGAGATGTCCATATGGCATATTTTAGGAGCACCATCAAAAGTTACTAGTGGTGGTGGTTGTTATTTGGGTGGGGTAAAAAATAAAATAAAATAAAATAAAAAAGCTTATGAAAATTCATTGGTAAAATAAAAAATTATTTGCAAGAGATTGAAGATTGAAAGTAAAAAAGATAATCCCAGTACATGGGAAATTATATGATAGGGTGTTAATTGGTCTTTCCTACTCTAAAAACTCACATTGTTATTGACCCGTTTAAGTAATCGATCCTCATAGGCTAGGCATGATCTTATTTATAAATAGTTAGTTGGGTATTGATCTTTAATCGGGCTAAACAAGCATTAAAGGCATTAAACAGACTAATGAGACATTTCATCACCATATGGGCTTAAAAGGGCTATAAATGTGTTGGGTTGAGTAAATGAGTCAAAGACAGGCTTTAAGCATGTCGGACTTTTAATTGATCGGCTTTGATTGGGGGCTCGTCAGGTAGTACCTTTGCATCGGGAATGAGTTGAACGACTAAATGTTAGTTGAACCGGGCCTGTTTCGATTTTTCCCAATCATTTGAATTATACGTCATTTCATTTCACTTTACCTCTAATAAAAAATAAAGGCAGCTACACCTAAACCTGTGTGGAATCCTAATGGCTCAAAAGAAGCTATTTCCATTAAGAGATAGTTTCCTGGTATGTTCAGTGAAACTTGAAACCCCAAGGGGATAGTGGAGTTGGCAAGGGACCTTCGCCTTAGGAAGTGTGTGATTTTGAGTTCAGCTTCTCTTATCTTCTTGGGGTCATTCACATGGGGGTGTTTAGTGCTTCTCACTACTTTTGGTGAAAGTTGAATGGTTTTCATTCAACCTCAGTATGACCCTTTCCATGTGGTTGTGAGGTTAGTATGGGCCCGTGGGACTAGTCAGGCTGGAGGCCTGGATACTCGTCGCTAGAAAAACAAATTGGAATTTGACGTGTTCCACGAAAATAAGAATGATAAAATAAAGAGAGAACCTCTTCATGATAGAGATTTGAATCTTTTGATTAGTGTGAGGAAAAGTGAATTTAAACCTGTAATGTAAGAATTTTTCATATTTTTACCGAAGAAGAAAAATTCAAATGTATTAAAAAAGTTAGAAATATCAATGTTTGAGTTAAAACTTGAGATCTGAGTTAGTTTGATCATCACCATCTACGTAGTAGTAGCAGTAGTAATAGTACCATGTTGATGTTGGGCCCGAGTCACAAATGGGTATAAACAAACATGTATAGACATAAAAAAACAGAGAGGGGTTGCACTCCAAGGTCATGAAATTGGACTACTATAAGAAGCTATAATTGTACTCTAATGAATTGCTCTAGATTTCTTCTAGATTCTATCCTTCTTTAGCTCCCTTAATCCCATGGAGAAGACTCCTACAATTAACATCAATGGTTTTTTTTCCTTTTATCATAAAATTAGCATAAAATAAGACACATTTTTCAAAGTTGATAATACAATTAGTTTATCTAGAAACATTTCTAATTGTATCAATCACACCCACACATATAAGGATTAGTGAGATTAAGACTGATAAATCAAAGGTATGAACTGAAGAATCATGTGGTAGTTCTCTCTCTCAAAGAAAAGATGAGTCCGATCCATGGCTATGGAAAGAGAAGCCATGAAGGTTGGTTATTACGGAGGTTTGAGGCAGAAACCCACTACACAAGGAGTCTCACAAAGAAAAGATTCACTTTTCAAGTTGTATTTAATTCAAGAGTTTGATAATTGCATACATGGGCGATAGTTCAGTGGTTTGGCACTGCTCTCTTAAGAGCCTAGGGATTAAGCAGTGGATTAACTCCCATTGTAAGTGCACTGATGCTATCATGCATCATTAGTCCTCCCTACTCCCTACCCCTTGGGCCCTAGTGGGCACCCACTTCCCCTCCGGCCCACCACCTCCAGCCCACCATAGTGGTGGGTCCAACTTGACAAAAAAAAAAAAAATCCTTTTTCATCAGTCCTCATATTAATGCTACAAATTAATGCAGTTAGATCAAAAGGATGATTTTACAGCTGATCTATTATTAATTCATAGATTTCATATTCATACACCCAGAACTACACGGAGTCCGGATCTAGTCCTCGTATGAGAACCTAAGTTCCGATTCTCATATAACTAAGAGGTGGACGTGTGTTACCCACTTATTATCTTTCCTAATTTTTTGACCGATTATCTATCTCTTCCTATTTTCTCTCATATTTTATTTTCCACACTCCCTCTCTCTCCTCACGGTTTATCAATTTTTTTTTCATTTTAATTATAATTTAACATTCATTTATTATTAATCCTACAAAATGGCCTTATTTTAATCCTACAAAATGGCCTTATTTTAATCCTACAAAATAGCCAATATTAACCCAAAATTAATAAAAATTAATAGTTACTTTTTACCCACCTCCTTATCTTCTTCTTCTTCTTCTTCTTCTTCTTTTTTTTTTTTTTTTTTTTTAATGTTCATTCTCTCTCTCTCTCTCTCTAACTCTCAATTTTCATTAACAACTTTATTTTAAAATTCACTTAAAACCGATTTTTACCACAATAATACAGAACAACCAGATAAAAAAAATTGAAAAAGAAGTAATTTTCCTACTTTTATTCATTTTCCTCTTTTTATTTTGAAGTCCAATCTCTTTTTTCTTTTTGTTTTAATTGTAATCTTGTTTCGGTTGACAACAATCCAACACCATTAAAGACTAAAAAAATAATAAATGTTAGTATAATTATCTCCACATGATCTATAATATGTTTTGATACCAATTACATAGTGGGATATGACGATTTAGCAAATTGGCACCATGGCGGTGATTTGACGATATGATTCCACGGCAGCGATTTGCAATATGGAACCATGATGGTGATTTGGCAATATAATGATATGATTATGAATTTTTATTTTTATTTTTTTTATATGTCGATACAGATAAATAGCGTTGTAGTGCCATATCAATTGAGAACGACATCGGACTTTTACCAATATTTCATTATTTAATTTTTTTTCCTATATCCTTTAGTATTGCTCGACCTACAATTATTTTTCGGATTAAATAAAAAATGAATGCTAAATTAAATAATGAAAAGGAAAAATGAAAAATAAAGAAGTAAAATAAAAAGTTTGTTAAACCGTTAGGAATGAGAAAATAGAAAGAGACAGATAGTCGGTCAAAAAAATTAGAAAAGATAATAAGTGGGTTACAGACGTCCACCTCTTAGTTGTACGAGGATCGAAACTCAAGTTCTCATACGAGGACTTGATTCGGACTCAAGTTGTGTAAGGAAGAAAGAACGCTACCCAATCCCATGTACCTAGTTGGGATTTAATTCGTTTACGGCTCAAGGGTGCATTGCCGATATAGTGGCGTGGGCTGGATGGGTGATACGTTGATAGTCTTTAGACCTAAGGGAGGGGAGTGACAAATATGGAGCTGTTCGACTGAATGTGAGTAACACTAGGGATTGGGTTAACCCTGAAAGGAGAAACCCTCTCACTTTTCGTCTCTTTCTGTTGCCCCCTAAGTGGATTCAACCAGCCCTCGTTCTTCGTCAATCTCTCTCCCACTCCTTCTCCTGCCTTTGTGCAGATTCAACCATCTCTCTCTCTCCCTCTCCCCTGTGTGTATTTAACAATCTCCACTTCCTCTTTGTTTTTGTTTCTCACTACCCCTTCGTTCAAGGTGGAGTCGATATAGGAGAACAGAGATGAACTCTGCATTTTTTTTTTCTTTCTTTAGTTACCTTCATTAATTGACATAAGTCTAGTTGAGAGTGGATCGACCTCTCGTACAAAAACCATTCTCATAAAGGACTGATACACACACAATGGAATTCACACCTAGAAAAATTGGATGGTAGATTTCATGTGTGTAAATCAGATCATCCGAGAATAGTTATCGTATGAGAACCTGATCCACCAACCCCACCCTTGAAAAAAGCAAAGAGAATAATAAAAAAAAGAGGGGGGATAAATCGTAAATGATAGTGGCAGAGCATGGACCATGGAACGAGATTAGATCCGCTCCTCGGATGATTATCTGGCTTTACGGGGTCTTATGGATACGTATTCAACACTTGTCCTTCTTATTTTTAAATATACATCTCTCCGCCCATATAATGACAGAGAATGGAATAGACTTCGGATATCTCACCCATACAGTGGATTCTATAGCCGTATGTACCCGTCATTTTTGCAATCCTCTTTGAATGGCTGCCGTGACCCATGATTCGTCTCGTTATCTGTTTCTGTCAAGAATTGAGAGCATCACCCACACAACACAGAAACGAACACAGAGACAACATCCATTTTTTTTTTTCCCTTACTCAAATGGCTTCCAACATCCTCAAACTCAGAACACCAACAATTAAACTCACAAAACCCACCGCTCCATTGAAGCCTTTAACAAGAACTCTCTTCCCATCTCAACCAACTCCTTACGGGCCGCACCATCATAATCACTATGAACACCATCACCTTCACCTCTCCTTATTGCCCCATAAGCAGCTACTCCATCGGTCTTTATTTCTGCAATCTTCACTCTCATCTTACACCCCACCCACCACTAAAGAAGAAGCCATCCTACAAGCCAAGACATGCCTCTCAACCACCTTAGAGAAGCCCCTCAACAACCCAAGACTCGCAGCAGGCAAGCTCAGGAAACAGAACCAGCCCAGGTTCCGAATCGAGATCCCAGTCGTCGACGATTCGGTAGAGTCACTATCCCAACTCGCTCTCCAGGTGCTCGGAGACCTACCCATTAGAAGAAAAGGCTCTCCGCTGAAGATCCTAATTTTATGGCCCGATCCCACCTCTGCAAGATTAGCTACCAAAGCCTTCGAGTCTCTGTCATCGAAATCAAACCAGGTTGAACAAATCGACCTTTCTTCGATCACTGATTATGATGACGGAGTCTTAAATTCCGCCGATGTAGCAGTGTTTTTGGCCCCGGAGGCTTCAAAATTGGATGTTATGAAAGCGGCTACTGATAGTATATATCCGAAACCGGTGGTGGTTTTCAATCCCAACTGGGCATTTGAAGAGGAGAGTGGATTTGGGGAATTGAGTAGGTTTGTTAGATCGTTTGAAGTAGTTTATTCGTTTATGGGTTTGGAGGTCCGAGGAGTTCTGAGTAAGAAGAGAGGAATGGTTTTCAGATGTGTAAAAGATGGGGTTTTGAGTGGTGAGAAATGGGAGGTTTTGGTTGAAGAAGGAGGAGAACTGAAGGTGATTTCGAGGTTCAACAAACGACCATCGATTGGTGAGGTTGAGAACGTTCTTTATAATATGATGGCAGCTAATTCGCCAATGACCAAGTCTGCGAAGTTTCTGAGAGATTTGGTGTCGAATGTGAGGGGAAAGAAGTAAGACTTGAAGGAATGTGTGTATCTTGTTTGTTGAAATTCCTGAATGGCTGAACCGGTGGCAGTGGCCATTGCTTTTTGTAGAATTTGCTCCAGACCAAATTTTACTCTTTATTTTGTAACGAATCCATTTTTGTGATTTTTTTCCCTAGTATCCGAATTCTGATAGATTAAAAAGCTTCATGTGTTTGGAGGCTGTGGCCGAATAAATGGGTTGGCAAGTAATTATCAAATGGGTTCTATGGACCTATTGCGACCTAGAGGCTAGTGGTCGTGGATTGAGGGGAAACAACTTCTCAGCAAGGCAGGGTAAGATTGTGTATGTTATGACTCTTCTAAAACCTTGCAGTGGTGAAACCTTGTGCAATAGGTACACCCTTTCTTTGCACAACCCACTTAGGATTTTGCCAAGCTTATGTGCTTATAGGTTTATCTCACTCAGGATCTTGCCGGTCAGACACATATGAGTAGGTGATTAATACTCGTTAAATATTAGGTTATGTGGGGTTTTTATTTTTTTGGTAGAGATCAAGTGGGTTCATCATCTCATCAATTTGATTATTGAATGGGTTGTGTTAAGTTATAGCCTCGGACATTTAATAGTATGTGCATGCTTGGGTGGTGACATTTTACCCACTTAGTGTCATGAAGAGCCATGGAAGGCATTTCTCATGTGATAGATCAATAGTAACTCATAATTTTGTGGACAAGTAGACCTACCTCAATATCCCTAGTCTATATGTTGAGTTTTGGTACAAAATTATTTCACTAAGTTGGCAAAACAATGCTTTAAAAATCTAGGGACTACAAGAGAGTGATTCAAATTGGTTGGATGAACCACCTGCAGTCGCAACAATTTTAGACATGACAGGTTCTACCAAAATTCTGGCTGATGGTAGTAGATACCAGGGAAGTTAAGCTTTGGTCTAGTTTCAACTACAAACTAAAGGGCAAGCCCAAGGTTTGATTTTGCCTAAGCTCCATATCCAATTTTTTATTGGACAGGTTTCCAAACATAGATAATGGCTAAGGCCAACATTTTATTAGATTAAATCATGCTCATCAACGAAAGTTTACAGTTCGAACTTGGAAAGTCAATGTAAAGATGTTCTTAATGTGCTATAGGGTCTGAACTGGAGAGACCAAGCCATATCCTAATCCCCATTTAAGCTGTAGGGCGGGTCTTGGCCATAGTATCACTCACAACTTAGTATCACCATTGCAAGAAATGCAGGGAATAAACAGTAGAGGAATAGGTCACTAAAACAACAAAGCAAGCTACCTTTGTTAAGGGTATCTTGTTTAGGAAAAGCAGAGCAAACTATATTTGCCATCAGGTATTTTGTTCAAGAAAAGCATTCAACCAAAGAAGAATAATATGATGATAGAGCTATTATTATTATTGATGATAAAAGAATATTCAATGAAGCATGACTATTAATTTCAGCAACAAATCAATCTGATTTTTAGCGACATTCTATTTCACTCAACGTAACATCATTTTTTGTGTTGTGCTTTTGAATTATTTGTACAGTCCACGTTCACTTGCATATGAATTAGACCGTCCGACGTCACCTGCAATTGAATTCCTAGGAAGCTCATCTAATTTTGTTGTACTCCAAACAAAAAATGCAGGTCGTGAAGGTATTGAGAGGCTTATAGTTTGGCTAGTAAGCATGAGAACAACTGTTGACATGGTTGGCCTATCAGTCGGATCTTCTTGAACACAAAGTAGCCCAATGTGAATGCATCTTAAAACTTCAGGCCTTGGGCAGGGTTGTCTTACAGTTCTATCAAGCAACTCAGTAGCTTTTCCATTGGCCCAATGTTGCCACACCTGTTATGAACATCAAAATCATGTCATTAAATTGAAGCATTTGTTTGAATGATCAGAAAAATGCACAGAAAGACTCCATGGTACTAACAAAACTTAAAAGATTGGTAGAGTGGTTACAAGACTCAAAATTCGAATTCTTTCGGCCTGTCACAATCTCTAAAACCAAAACTCTGAAACTATATACATCTGATTTTGTTGAGAAGCGCCCCTGAACAGCATACTCTGGTGGCATATATCCACTGCATGTAGCAATGAAATGTTGTATTGGTAAAAAATGTTTTGGCTTTTTTCGGTTGATTTTTAGTAAATGAAAAATAGAATATCATTGTAATAAACGAGTTAGGAGTAAATGTATCACTTACTATGTCCCAGCAATCCGGTTTGTTTGGTCTCAAGTTTGATCTCCATGGAGAAGTCTGGCCAAACTGAAGTCTGCAATTTTTGGATTCATTTCATCATCTAATAAAACATTGCTGGCCTTCAAGTCCCGGTGAATTATCCTAAGCTGAGAATCCTCATGAAGATAAAGTATACCCCAAGCAATCCTTATTATGATTTATTTCCGTCTTTCCCAGTCTAACATCAGACGCTTTACATGGTCTATCTCATAAAAATAAAAGCTATGGTTAGTATCAATCAATCTATGGTGAAAACAAGTGGTGATATTTTAAGTAGAGTGCAATGGTGAAATACGTTTTGTGCATTTAAAACTCAAGTAGCTGGATAAGAGTCAATTAAATCGGTTTGTAGTCTGCAGACATAACACAAATGGTAAATTCATCAAATTTGATATTTTGTGTGCAGTAATTTCTAACAATGAGTTAACTAGTGTAGTTAGGAGCCCTACGGAACAAATAGTTTGTTGAGGCTCATGTTATGGAAGTATTCATAGACAAGCAACTTCTCTTGCTCTTCCAAACAACAACCTAGAAGTCCTACCAAGTTCCTATGCTGAAGTTTGGCAACCACAAGTATCTCAGTTCTTATCTCCTCTGAACTTTGAGGGGAACTCCTTGAAAGTCTTTTCACAACTATTTCACGCACATCCAGTAGTCTACCCTATAGAGCAGTATGAGTCAATTAGACTAAAACAGAAATAGAAAAATCGTAATCCAGATGCAACTAAAGGGTACTGCAAAATGTTTTTTTTTTAACCTTATAAACAGTACCAAACCCTCCCTGCCCAAGCTTATTTGAATCAGAAAACCCTCCCGTGGCTACTTTTAGTGTCTCAAACCAAACAATAGTGAATCCACATCTTCTGTCTTCTCTGTCTCTGCACAAATAAGATGCATAAACGCAAAAAAGATAATTAAAAGTGTTGTTACCCAAAAATTTGTTATGTACAATTCAATTATTTGGAAAATGACTTTTATTTTCAATTTCTTGATATCATTTTCAGAAAAAAATACCTGGTTTTGTAATGGTCAATGATACAATTGTCACCCATGGAGAGGATACCATCCCATCATATGGATGTATTATATTCCTCACCACCCCCAAATATATTTTTGTCATGGATAATTAAATAAAGGACTAAAAGCAAAGAAACACAAAAAAATGATTTTCCATTGAAAGAAGCAGAGCCTTAACAAAGGAATTTACCATTTTCTTTCCTTAATGGCCTCCATAGCCACCAAACTCGAACGACAATCACTAATATTGTAATACTAACCACAGGAATGACCAGAGAACATATAATTATTAAGGCCAACTTTCCTGCATCAAGGAAGAAAATTAAATCAATGAAATTGTTTTTTACAACATGATCTCTAATACATTCATTAGTTCCACAGTTTTTCCCCCACAAGACCATAACTACATTGCAAGAGAGTGACTAAATGACACCAAGCCCCATAATTGTGACTACCCAAGGACTGAATGGATGTTCAAGTTCTTGTGGCCTAGTTGGTTCAGGAAATAACTCGAACAGTTTGTAGATGACATTGGAAAACCAAGAGAGAGAGAGAGAGAGAGTACCATCTCCGTTTCCTCTTGTTGTATTGGTTGCGGTGGTCCCTTCACTACCATCAGCCGGAGGAGATAGTGGAGATGACAAGTTAAAGAAGAGATAAGAATTATACCTTAAGATGCAACTGACTGAATTCACAGTCCCTCCGGATCGCCAATTACAACAATATGGGATGTCTCCAATTATGTTTTGCAGGCAAGAGTAACAGTTACCGTCCAACAAGTCGCTCGTGCACTGCAACATCCCATATACAAATTGATTGTCATTGACAGAGCTTGTCCATCGAGTCGCGAACTTGGAAGGGCTAGCAGCACCGGCAGTCGACAAGTTGCCCATTAGACCTCCAATCCTCTCGTTAAACAGAGCCACATCCGTCACTTTTATCGATTTGGCCGAAGAAGTCCCAGTCCGCGTAGCGTAAGAGACAACCGAATAGCGTATCACTCCTTCCTTTCGAAAAGGACAACGTCGAAGGATCTCAGTGGTGGAAGTATTCACACAGCTCCGGCAGTCATCGTGGGTACTATCTCCTCTGCACTGGGCAAGACCATAAACCCAGTTGGAGTCCTCACCAGATACGGTGGTGTTGAAAAGGGTGAAGGGAGTATTTTGGTATAGGGAAGTGAAGGTGCTGTTGAGATTGGTTTCGAATTGGCTGCCCGAAGTATAATTGGTGGAATCATAGCAGGAGCAGATAGAAGGTTCCTCAGCTTTAGATATATAGAGTATCTAAAACAAAAATGAAAGAAATACAAATAAGAGAAAGGTGGGAGTGGGATGGTACTACAAAACTTACAAAGTCTACGAGAAGAAAGAGCATTTGAAATACAGAAAAAGGAAATGGAAGTTCGACACAATCTACACGTTCGATGGAAACAGGATAAGAGTAAAAGAAACGTTACATACAAAAGTCCGGTTCTTTGACTGAGTGAGATTTGCATTTATTTAATTTTTGGTTTAAACTAAAAAGCTAAGTCAGATTTCCTTTTAACCATATTTGGAAACCAGATTTTGATCAGGAAGACTCGTTCAAGACGAGTCAAAATTTGAGATTCTTGGTCAAGAATCACAAAGATTAGTCCTATGTTAAAAAAAAAAAAAAAAAGACTCGAGATGAGTTAAGACAATTCTACATTGACTCCGTTTTTTGGCATAGTCTTGAAAAACGCACCAAATTTGGTTATTATATCAAAAGCCACTTAAAAAAAAAAAAAAAAAATCTCTTTACAATCCCAAATCCAAGACTCCTAACTTAGTAACTTCTCCTACTCCTTTTCTTTTATAAAAGGAACTTGGGACCCAAGAAACTTTCCGTATTCTTAAATCCAAAGTTCTTATTTTATTGGAAGTTGGATTGTTGGAAGATATAATTTATATTTTTTAATCCTTAACCCTAACCTAACGTTCTAACCAAGAGAAAGATTCTTGCTTGCAACCCTCGAATTATTGATATGTGATTTTATTTTTTTTGTTTTTTTTTCAAATTATTTTTTTTTTGTATTTTTATGATTTCTTACTCGTATAAATGAACTATTTCTTTAAAACTTGGACAACTTATAATGATATTTGTCCCGCATATCACTTGGAAGATCGGGATCTCTTATTTTTCCACTCAAAACAACATAAGTTTGTTATGGGTGTCTTGCTTAGGAAAAACAAAGCAAGCTATATTAGTTATCAGGTATTGTGTTTAGGAGAAGCTTTAAACAAAAAAATAACAAAATGATAAGAGTTATAATTATTTATGAAGAAATTTAACTATTAATTTGGACAACGCATCGATCTGATTCTTAGCGAGGGTCTAATTCACTTAACGTAACTTCATTTTTTGAGTGTTGTGCTTGTTGTCCAGGTTCACTTGCATATGAATTAGACTGTCCAAGATCACCAGCATCTGAATTCGTAGGAAGCTCGTCTGTTTCGGTTGTACTCCAAATAAAAAATGCAGGTTGGGAAGGTACTGAGAGACTTATAGAGTGGCTAGTAAGCGTGAGAACAACTGTTGACATGGCTGGCCTATCACTTGGATCTTCTTGAACACAAAGTAGCCCAATGTGAATGCATCTTACAACTTCATGCTTAGGGAAGGGTTGTCTCAGAGTTCTATCAAGCAACTCAGTAGCTGTTCCATTGGCCCAATGATGCCATACCTATTATGGACATCAAACACACAATCATCAAATTGAAACATTTGTGTAAATGCTCAGAAAAAATGCATAGGAAGATTCCATGGTACTTACAAAACTTAAGAGATTGGTAGAATGGTTAGAAGATTTGCAAAAAGTCGAACATCTTCTGCCCGTCACAATCTCTAAAACCAAAACTCCGAAACTATACACATCTGATTTTGTTGAGAATTGTCCATGAATAGCATACTCTGGTGGCATATATCCACTGCATGAGGCGATGAAAGGAATTATTAATAAAATTGTTTTAGCTTTTTTGGGGTTACTTTTTAGTAAAAAATATTGTTGTAATAGAAGAGTAGGGAGTAAATGTATCACTTACTATGTCCCAGCGATCTGTTTTGTTTGGTCGTGAGTTTGATCTCCCTGGAAAAGTCTGGCCAAACCGAAGTCTGAAATTTTAGGATTCATTTCTTCATCTAATAAAACATTGCTAGCCTTCAAATCCCGGTGAATTATCCTAAGCTGAGAATCTTGGTGAAGATAAAGTAGTCCCCGAGCAATCCCTTTAATGATTTTGTGCCGTCTTTCCCAATCTAATATCAGACGCTTTATATGGTCTATTTCGTACAAATAAAAGTAATGGTTAATATCAATAAATCTATGTTGAAAGCATGTGTTAAGCTTTTAATCAGAGTCAAATTGTGAAATAGGATTTGTGTAGTTAGACCCAAGTAGTTTGATAAGGGTTAATTGAATCGAATTCTAGTCTGCAGAACTTTCACAAATGGTAAATTCATCAAATTTGATTTTTTGTGTGCAGTAATTTTTCACAATGAGAGAATTCAAAGTGTGGGGAGCCTTACGGAACAAATAGTGGTCGAGGCTCAAGTTAGGCAAGTATTCATAGACAAGCAGCTTCTCTTGTTCTTCCAAACAACAACCCAGAAGTCTAAGTAAGTTCCTATGCTGAAGTTTGGCAACCAGAAGTATCTCAGTTTTCATCTCCTCTGAACTTTGAGGCGAATTCCTTGAGAGCCTTTTCACAGCTATTTCACTCCCATCCAATAGTTTACCCTGTAGAACAGTATATACAGTCTATTAGACTGAAACATAAACAGATAATTCGATAATCCAGATGCAACAAAAGGGTAATGCAAAATGTTTTTTTTCCTCTAACCTTATAAACAGTAGCACTCCCTCCCTGCCCAATCTTATTTGAATCAGAAAAGCCTCCAGTGGCAACTTTTAGAGTCCTCAAATCAAACAATAGAGAATTCACAGCTCCCATCTCCCTTGTCCCTGCATATATAAAATGCAAGCACACAAACAAGATTATTAATATTGTTGTTACCCAAAACATTTACTATATACAATTCAAATATCTGGAAAATGCCTCGCATTTTTAATTTCTTGATGTCAGTTTCAAAAAAAAAAAAAAAAAAAAAACAAAAACTGGTTTTATTATGGTTAATGATGTCAGGATCAGATCAAGTTTATGTACGAGGTCTGGTCTCGTAAGCCTCTGGTCCTGATATTTAGAATTCATTAAATACAGAGAGAAAGTGGATTTCAAATACCAAGACTAGGGCATCCAAGGACTCATTAGGTTTGTCCTACAACTACAGCATAGACAAGGTGTAGGTTATTTACCATTTTCTTTCCTTAAGTTCCTCCGTAGCCACCAAACCCGAACAGCAATCACTAATATTGTAACACTAACCACAGGAATGACCAGAGAACCAGTAATTATTAAGGTCACCTTTCCTGCATCAAGGAAGAAAATTACATCAGTGAAATTGTTATTTGCGACATGACCTCCAATTCATTGATTAGTTCCACAGGTTTTTCCCCACAAGACCATAACCACAAAACAAGAGAGAGAGAGAGAGAGAGAGAGAGAGAGAGAGAGAGAGAGAGAGAGAGAGAGAGAGAGAGAGAGAGAGAGAGAGAGAGAACCATTTCCTTTTCCATGTGTTGTATTGGTTGTAGTGGTGCCTCCACCACGAACCACCGGCAAGGGTGGTGGTGGAGAAGCCTGCGTTGGGGAAAGAGGTGGAGGAGATAACAAGTAATAGATTGGATAAGAATCGTATCTTAAGAAGCAACTGACAGTATACACATTCCCTCCCGATCGCCAATTACAACAATTTGGGATGTCTGAAATTATGGATCGCAGGCAGGTGTAACAGTCATTGTATGACAAGTCGCTCGTGCACTGCAACATCCCATACACATACTGAAAGTAATTCACAGAGCTGGTCCGTCCAATCGCAAACTTGGAAGGGCTAGAAGCAGCCGCAGTCGACAAGTTGTCCATTAGACCTCCAACCTTCTGGTTAAACAGAGTCACATCTGTCACGTTGTCCACTGGGTACAGTTCGATCTTGGGGCTTTTACCGTCGATTTGGCCGAAGAATTCCCAGTCCGCGTAGCGTAAAACACAACCCCAATAGCGTATCGATCCCTCCTTTCGATGAGGACAACGTCGAACGATCTCAGTAGTAGAAGTATTCACACAGTTCCTGCACTCAACCTGTTTGGCATCTCCTCTGCACTGGACTAGACCATACACCCGGTTGGGGTACTCGCCGTATACGGTGGTGTTGAAACGGGTTAAAGGAGTATTTTGGTATAGGGAAGAGAAGGTGTGGTTGAGATTAGTTTCGAATTGGGTGCCGGAAGTATAATTGGCGGAGTCATAACAGGAGAAGAACATAGGATCCTCAGCTTTAGATATAGAGGTGATCTGAAACAAAATAGCAAGAGTTGCAAATAAGAGAAATGTGGGATTGGCATTTGATGCAAGAGGAAGAGGAAGCCTCATGGTACTATACAACTTACAAAGGCTACAAGAAGGAGACGAAGAAGAAATAAAAAGCACAGTGGAAATACAGAATTGGGAGTGTTTGCGTGTTGAACCAATAGAAAGACGGGGCAGACACGCTCCCTCCCAGCGGTGACTCGGTGACTGTGACTGTGACTGTGACTGTGACTGCGACTGCTGCGAGTCAAAAGACTCTTAAAGATACAAAAGACTACTTCTATACACCAAGCGTCATGGTTTAGGTGCATGGTATCAGATCGGATTCGGTAATCTCAAAAAAATTAATACAATATTAACACGGATTGGTATTGGATCGTAAGTGTGTTAAACAGTTTTATTTTGGTGTTATTATGTAAAAAAATTTTGAACCAAATCAAACCATTTAATATCAGAATCGAACAATTTAATACACGATTTCAAATATTGAATCTAAAACCATTCGGGTGTCCCCTAGAAGAAAGAATATCATCTTTGAAAAGTAGTTTGGGTCCATCTACAAGAACTTGAAGAATTCTCAAAAGGCTAGTATAGTCAGGATAAAAATCCTCTGCAATTCCCATCTGGTGCAATACTATGCAATACCCCCTACAGAGATCGACATGTGGACAAAACAAAATGAATGGTTCAGATTAATCCTCCATTGAAACAACCTCAAACCAATGGTTCACCAACTTAAATCGAATCAAACTAGGTATTCAAACCGAACCGAATCAGTTTTTGAATTCTCAACCGTGGTTATGGGCTGGGTATTGGATGGTATTAGGCTGGATTGGACAGATTTGCCTTTGTTAAAAAAAAAAAATAAATAAATGATGTTTTAAACCATTTTACCCTTATACGTTTACCTACCAGTAGATCAATACAGATAAGAATCAGGGATTGAACATTCTCCACCGATATTAATCTGATCTGGGCGATCTTAACTGATTGGATCCAATATTTAAAACAATTATTCCTATTCAAATTTTTGTTTTGGGTAAAAGTTTCTATTCAATTATGCATTAGAAATATTGAGAATATATAAAATTTGCGAAAAGGATGGCACTTGGCCATGTGGGGCCTTCGAAATTTCGCCAACCGCATCCCCCCACCCCCACTCCCATCCCCACGCCCACCACCACCAATACCAATTGATTCCGCGGACACTATTATCTCATTGGTCATATGTCGGTGCAGTGGCCACGCAACCAGGCAGCAATCCCTTGTCACGCTGTTTTTGTTGATTAATGGACTGCTACCCTTGCTATCCCTGCAGTTTCCTATACGGACTCTGGTGTTTCTCAGTCAAGAAAATCGACCATAGAAAGCTGAAAGCTACAGGTTTTCACCCTATGTTTACGTGGTCAAGCTTAGCGATGGCGCATTCAATGTCAAATACAGATTTTATATTCATGGAAATTGGAGTAGAGAGGACAAAAAGAAAAGATCGAAAGCGAAGGAAGGAAGACTGCTGAAAGGCCTCGCTTTCCCACTGCACTTTACCGGAAGATGCTGAGATGATGATGTCCGGATTTCCTTTTAAAGATATTCCTCTTCCAAGAAGACTAAGAATCAAAGTATAGTTTTCTCAATTAAGAACAAGACTCAAATTCATGAAATATCACAGTACCTGGATTAATCCAACGTTAAGCCAGACAAAGCAACACATACTGTTAATGGGAGTGTGAGGAGATGTTTCTAGCCTTGCTCGGCAATCCATAGGCGATAGCTATGTCGGGCTAGGCACCAGAGAAGGAAGGGAAGAAAGTGTTAAGTTTGTCTCGAATTCTTGACCCGTTTTGAAGATTGACCCGATCCGACATATTTTGGTGGCGACCTGAATGAGAAATTTTCTGAGATCTATGATGGAAGCAGAGGGCTTGGGTCGATAGGTCCAAGCCTGGAGCCCATCACTGATCTCGTATGGGGGTGCGGGGGCGTATGGTTCGACCGGATCGACCGTGACCCGATGGGTCGACCCGTAATTTTGGAGTATATATAATGTACTGTTGCTTGTTGAAAAAGTCATGTATTCCAGAGTTTTCACATAGCTAGGGTTTTAGGGCGAGTTTTTCCTCGCCGCTGTTAGGGTGTAATTTCTCTTCTGCATAGTGAATCATCTTTTTCTTCACCCGAGGACGTAGCACACCACCTTGGTGTGTGAACCTCGTTAAATCTTTATGTCGTACGGATCTATCGTCTCTTTATTATTCGTGTTTCTTGGTGTTTGATCTAATAGAAAGAATAGCCATGAATGGAAGAGGGAGGCACTATTGACATGAGCAGTCCACAGAAAAAGTTCTTGGAAGAATCCCAACTCTGAGACCAGCTCCATGGACATGGTTTGAAATTTGATGGTGTCCTCTACTCTGCTGTCTGTTTTTCAAACTTTGCAGCTTTTGACCGATGAGAGCGGATCAAGTATTTGTAAGAGAATCATTTTTGTACATTGCTAATTCACACAAATGAAATTTATCCAATAATTAATTCTGTGATAGATTCCATCAGTGTGAAACTCGTACAAAAAATTTGAGGCACATTTCTCAATAGCCACAGATTTGCCTATAACTTCAGCAAGGATCGTACCAATACTCTGGTGGCAGATCTGGAAAACGAATCCAAGTTAAACGATGATCCAACTTTCGTACAGCAACATTAAAATCAGGCTTTCACGGAAGCGGATCAATTGAGTTCCTTACCCTTATCGGACCTCTCTTCCAAATCATTATATCAGATTCAAAAGTAAAACTAAAAAGGACAAAACCTTTACCAACAAACTTTGGGATCACCTTATCCTGTAAAGGCGAAGAATCGAGAACAAGATGATGTAACTCAACCATTGGGACTTCCCTCAAGTTAAGTCTACCCAATCAAAGCCTGCTGATTAGGAATATCAGGAACCACTGATCGCCTGTAGCAGATCCTGCATCAGGATCTTGGCAGAGCCCAATTGGTGGCTCACACCCAAAGCCCCAAAACCCTTCTATCGCTGGACATTCCCGTCCCCCTCACACTTTTCGATATCTTCTCCAACCTAAAATTGGTACATTAGAGACAAAGTATACACTTACATGCAATAATTTCATTCAGTTTAAAAGTTTATCTGTTCAACTTTTATTAGATGTTCTTTATAATCATGAAAGTATGAAACAATGTGTCGTAGAGTCAAAAGTCTATTTGATATGTATGCTGTATTTTATATTAAAAACCAGGTGAAATAATATTATTGTCACAAGGGTCTATAGTTTTCCTAACATTTCAAGACATCTATTCAACCACATGGATAGATGATGTGTCTATTTCAACTGTTGGATATAGAAGACATGGTCTAGATTAGTTGTGGACAAATTTCAGAATCTAATTCAAACATATACCCCTGATGTAATAGCATGCATCTCAATATTCTAGCCATTGCCTTATATTCTCACAACTTAGAGAAGGAATAGACTGTTTAGATAGGAAACCTAGGAAGAGCAGGTGCAGGTGGAGTGTTTTCGTGACTCTAGTTCAAGGGTTGTCTACACTTTTGGTCAATTCCTTGGTGTTAAAACGAATTATGAGGCAGAATTTTAAGGTCTGTTTCTTGGTGTTAAGGCAGCAAATCTGTTAAATATTCATCATCTATGGATTGAGTCAGACTCGGAGGTAGTGGTCATGGCAGTAAGGGGAGGATCTATCCCATGGTGTGTTGATCAAGAATGGCATTTCTTACATCCCTCCCTAGATGGCATTCAGTGGAAGTTATCTCATTGTTTCAGAGAAGCAAACCTGGTTGCGGACTATCTAGCAAAGCAGGCTGCTAGATCTGGAACTTCTTTCTCTTCTCCAACTCTCCCTAGTTGGATTCGACCAGAACTTCGAATGGATGCTGAAAGAAGACCTAGATTTCGATTCATATAGGGATTTCTTTCTTTGGTGAAGTAGTGGATCTCCTCCCCTACTGATGGCCATGCCGAAAGTTGGGGAATGATTCCGGATTTTTTCCTTTCACTCTGTCTATGTTTCTGGTTTTCTTTGAAATCCAGTTTGTACAGCTTTTTCTTTTTCATTTTTTTCTTCTCTTAATACAAATGATCCTTTTGGCGAATAAAAAAAGACTCTTCAGATAGGTTAAGCCATGAAAATAAATGTCTCAGATCTGTCTTATGACCTCCGAAAACATCATAAACCATTATGATTTCACCTCTTTTTTTATGGACTACTAGCTCTTCCTTAGTATCTCACCTAGTGTAAAGCTCAGTAATAGATGCACCATTTGTAGACCTTGAGGTTGACTTGGTTATGGATGGACCTGGTTCTGTTTCTTTCGGATAATTTCCTGAGGAAGATTTGTCTGCCTCCTTTCTGTTATTAACAGAAAAGGCAGGTGATGATGGTATTGGGAGAGTGATGGATAAGCTACTGAACATGACATTAACTGATGCCATGGTGGGTCTGTCAGCAGCATCTTGAACACAATGTGAATGCAACAGTACTTCACTCATCAAACATTTTCCTCTCAATGTTTTCCCTCCAATGTCTCTATGCCTACAAGAATTCAGCAGCATAAGCATATAAAATCAAAGATATATAGGTTTTCCATTTCTCATAAGAGAGTCAAGAATTATGATGAGTACTTCTAGTACAATGGGCTGAATCAGTTCATGTTCAAGTATGTTCAAGTTTAGGATAGTTTCATCTCATAACCCACTGATACCAAAGTGTTTGGCAACTCTAGCGGCACTGCAATGACCTCCTGAAATGGGCTCTACTCATGCGCACCTTTACACATGGTTTCGAGAATCAGGATCAGATCGGCAGATCCAATTTCCGGCCAATCCATCTTGTCTGATCCTTGTATTGAAAAAAAACCCTAGATGCCTAGAACTACTATACATTTTCTTTTACACCTTGACGTACTAAACTCTTGGTACTTCAGCTTCAGGTAGGAAACAATATTGCCAACTCTGGCGTTCTTTCAGCTTCCTTGATTGAAAAACTCATCCTTTGCCCCCTCCCCCTCCCCCTCCTATACTATACCCTCTCTCTCTCTCTCTCTCTCTATATATATATATATATATATAGTAAGGTATTGCACCCATCTCAGTGTTAGTCTCCTTGCTGGATCGGAGTAAGGTATTGCACCTATCTCGTCCTGATTACCATATAGAACCAGGAGATCTCTATTTCCCTGGATTTTGGTTAATCTCGATCCTGTAATCTGGTATCAGAGCCACGGTAGTGGTGGATTCGGTTTATTTCTTTGCAGATTTCTTTTCTTTTGCGTAATTCATTTACTTTTTAAGTTTTTCGACGCGGTATATGCCTTTGGATTCTTGGGAGGAGTGGCAGAAGAGTGTAAGACCACGTTTGTGCCCAAGTCATGTTGGAAATACCATCTTAAAACTTAGATCTAGGTGATTACCCCAAGACTTAGAATTCTCAAATTATGAATCGATTACCCCGCTCTATGTCGATGAGATCGGCAGGTGAGGCAAGCACAAGTTCTAATGTGCTTGATTATGATGAACAAACCTCAAGAATTAACCGACGACTTCAAAGTTGGGATATGCCAAAATTTCTAGAAATGATCTCTATGATCGAGACTGGTTCGGACTCGAAACAGTCAAGACCGTAGAACAAACTATAAATTTTACCCCACAAACTCAAGAAATCCAACTTTTTGATCCACTTACCCTACATGATTTATACAAAGACCGCAAATATAATTATGTCCATATTGGTTTAGTCCAAGTGGCCATCAAACCCCTTCACCGTGAAGGACTCAACACTTCCATGTTGTTAGCCCTTCGTGACCAAAGGTTCCTTGAATTCAATGATTCCCTTTTGGGAGCCATTGAAACCAGTCTTTGTTATGGACCTATCCATTTCAACGTCTATCCAAATATGTCCATAGCCTTAGAAGACCCAAATATTTTACATTCACTAAAACTTAACCTTAAAACTCATGGTTACAAATTAATGCACGGAACCATCCCAATTTCCATAATTCATCGAATCAAATACAAAGCAATGAAGTCTGTCCAACCTCGTGCCAAAAGAACATCTCCAAAAGGCCAAACCCTTTACCTTGAAACTGATTGTATTCAGGGTCAAATTGTCTACCCCAAACTTTGTCGGTGGGAAGATATTTCTTTCCCTGAAGAATGGTAGCTGCAAACGACTGCTATTCCCCCTCAAGTTTCTAACACAAGTATCCGTTCTATTTCCCAAGATTCAGACGGATTAGTTGCCATTAGATTTAATAGACAAACTACCCCTCCGGTTTACCAAAGCTCCAGAAGATCATGCTCTGAAGCATCGACTTCTTCTGACTTAAACCAATGGGTTTCTCAAACCAGAACTACTCCACCTTTCCCTAACCTTGTTGGAGTTCAAAATAATCAAAATATTGTCCATGGAACTTACGAAGCCACTTCTACCGTTCCTGAAACAACTCCTTCTGAAAGTCATGATCAAAGGTCTCCTACTCAATCTGAGGTTGAACCACCTCCTCCTGCTAAAGACCCCAAAAAAGGTGGACTTTACATGATTCAAATTAAAACAAATTATCAAATTGACAAACCTTTACTTCGAACAGATTTTGAGTCTCAAAAGAACAAAGAAAAACGTGAATGGTTCTTAAAAACTTTTAATCTTGAACAACAAGCTCAGATTAGAACAAACTGGTATAATTTTATGACAAATCTCAAAACAAATGTTTTCTTTTTTACATATTTTGATATCTATGCCCAGGATAATAATGTTTACTATCCCTGGCATAATCAGGTATGTACTCAAACTACCTCTCATAAAGCCTGGACTCTTTATGAGGGACAAACCGCTAATGCTATTCATCCTCCAGATGAATGTATTAGACATAATTACAAAAACAATGAAATAACAGCCTCTCCTTTCAAAATTACTGATCAAGATGATCCAAACCGAAGACAAATTGAACAATTAAACTTTGCAAATTTAAGTCTTCAAACTATAGGAAATCAGCTTTCTAGAGTTGAAAACCTTGTTCAACCAAAACCGTTGGCCTCATCATCTATGACATCGGCTCCGGTTCCAAATTCCATTTCTTTGTTCAAACCATATAATATTCCTCAAAAACAACAACTTGCTCTTAACAAATCTTTTGTCTTAGATCAAATTAACCAACGTTTAACTATCCTTAATGCTGCTGAAGAACATTTAAGTGATCCCCAAACACCAATCCAGAGCCAATCTAATGAACCTTCAGCCGAATCAAATAATAGAGGTATCCGTAACATCATAGGATGTTCTTCTGATACTTCATCAAGTTCTGAGGATAATGACTTCCCAAAAATTAATCAAATTGGTCAAAGTTCAAACCAACACCCGGTCTTCCCTGACCTTCAAATTGAAGCTAGAGGAACTGCTCCTCAGGCTTCCTACCAAAGTGGAATCATCTATGAATGGAACATAGATGGTCTGTCTGAACATAATCTCATGAACAAACTCCAAGAGATGACCATGGTTAGCAACGCACATCGTATCAAGAATACTCCTGATAGTGTTGTGGCTACCTTGCTCGTTTCTGGCTTTACAGGCCAACTCAAAGGTTGGTGGGATTATGTCCTGACTGATGTCCAAAAAACAAAAATCTTAATGGCTATCCAAATCACACCTGAAGGTGTTCCCCTTCTTGATGGTGAAGGAATTCCCATTGAGGATACTGTTAATACTCTTATTTTCAGCATTGCAAATTACTTTTTAGGAAACCCTTCCCGTCTCAAAGATAGAACAGCTGAACAATTATCAAACCTTAGATGTAAAAAATTACATGATTTCAAATGGTACAAAGACACTTTTTTAACCAAAGTCTTAACCAGACCTGATGCAAACCTTCCCTGTTGGAAAGAGAAATTCCTTACAGGATTACCAACTTTGTTTTCTGAAAAAATTAAACAACGCCTTAGGAAGGAAAATGATGGGATCATTCCCTATGACCAAATGTCCTATGGCCAAATAATTAGTCTAATTCATGAAGAGGGTCTTGCTCTCTGTACTGATATTAGACTAAAGAAACAAATTCATAAAGAAAACAAGTTCTACAAACGTGAATTAGGAGGATTCTGCGAACAATTCGGGTTTCCACCTCTCAGACCTCCATCTAAACACAAACACAAATCTTCCCGCAAATACTATAAAAATTTCCATAAATCTAAAAAATATGTTTCTAATAGACCATTTACAACCCCTGAGTTTTATCATAAAACTCCTTCAAAGCCAAAATATAACAAATTTAGAAAGCCTTTCAAGGCACCTAAAAATTTTAAGAATCAAAATCTAGATAAAACCACACAAGGATGTTTTAAATGTGGTAAACCTGGTCATATCGCAAAATTTTGTAGAGTCTCAAATAAAATCAATTCTTTACAAATCTCTAAGCAAGATAAAACCCAAATCCTTGCTCTATTTCAAGAAACTTCTTCATCTTCTTCTGAGGATGAAAATCATAAGCTTAACCAAATTCAAGCCTCTGAACATAATTCTTCCAGTTCTTCCAATAATGAGAATTTTCAAGCATGTAATTGTGATTCTTGCATTATTGGACTTAGCTGTGATGATTGTGTTCCCAAATCTATTCGTATGCTTCGTGCATCACCAAATTCAAATATCTTTGATTATATTGATAGCCTAGCAGACCCAGAACATAAGAAGGCCTGTCTTGAGCATCTCAGAAACAATGTTTCTACCCAAAACTCTCCTCAACCCTACAATCTCCATCAAATAATGCAAAAGTTCGATAAAATATCAAAACCCATCATTCCTGATCATTCTGGTCGAATCAAATCCCTTGAAACCACTACTGCATCTTTGCAGTATGAAATAAAACAAATTAAACAACAAATAGCCCTTTTAAACAGACATCAAAACCAACAAGCTTCAACTTCAAACAACGAACCATTAATAAATCCTTTTGCAATCCAAGAGCTTGTTGAACCAAACCCAATAATTCCAGGTTTTGTGTCTACCATAACTTGTCAAAATTGGTATGTTAGCATAACCTTAGTTGTTAATGCCTCGTTCAAATTTTCTGCCATCACCTTAGTTGACTCTGGTGCTAATGCCAACTGTATCAACGAAGGTGCTATTCCAACCCAGTTCTATGAAAGAACTACCCAACGCCTTAACACGGCTAATGGATCTGGGTTGAATGTCCAATACAAACTTTCAAACACCCATGTCTGCAACCAAGGCCTCTGTCTTCCTCAAACTTTCATCCTTGCAAAAGACCTTGACCAAACCATAATCCTTGGTCAACCATTTTTAGAAAAAATCAAACCATTCAAGATAACTCAAGATGGGATTTCTACAAAATTTCAAGGACAAAAGATTGTCTTCCCATTCTTACAAGCCCAAAACTCTAATGACCAAAGCATTAGAAAAATTAAACAACTAAATTTTCTCAAAACTGAGCTTCTACATGAAAGAATCTCTGATCACCTTAAAAATCCCAAAACCATCCAACAAATTAACCAAATTAAGTCAAAATTTGAATCCAATCTTTGTTCTGATGTTCCTGATGCCTTCTGGCATCGTAAGCAGCATATAGTATCCTTACCTTATGCTACTGGGTTCTCAGATCTCCAAATCCCTACTAAAGCACGTCCAGCTCAAATGAATCAAACTCTCCTTGAAACTTGCAAAGAAGAGATCAATGATCTCCTAGCCAAAAATCTTATCCGACCCAGTACCTCACCTTGGAGTTGCACAGCCTTCTATGTCAATAAGGCTGCTGAAATTGAACGAGGTACTCCTCGGCTTGTAGTAAATTACAAACCCTTAAATGATGCCCTCCAATGGGTCAGATATCCTATCCCAAATCAAAAGGATCTTTTACAAAGAATTTATCAAGCAAAAATCTTTTCCAAATTCGATATGAAGTCTGGTTTCTGGCAGATCCAAATCCAAGATAAGGATCGTTATAAAACAGCCTTCACAACTCCCTTTGGCCTTTATGAATGGAACGTCATGCCATTCGGCCTCAAAAATGCCCCTAGTGAATTCCAGAAAATCATGAATAATATATTCAATCCTTATGGATAATTTACTATTGTCTATATTGATGATGTCCTGGTTTTCTCAAATTCTATTGAACAACACTTCAAACACTTAAGAACATTTTATCAAATCATTAAATCAAATGGTCTTGTTTTATCAAAAAGAAAAATGGAATTCTTCCTTACCAAAGTTAGGTTCCTTGGCCACTTGATCGAAAAAGGTACTCTTACCCCTATCGATCGTGCCATAACCTTTGGTGAAAAATTCCCTGACCAAATCCTTGATAAAACTCAATTGCAAAGATTTTTAGGAAGCCTAAATTACGTCCGTGATTTTCTTCCCCAAATCAGTAAGATTGCCGAACTTCTTTATCTTCGGCTTAAGAAAAAACCAACTCCCTGGTCTCAAACCCAAACAACTGCCGTCCAAACAATCAAAAAACTTGTTAAAGAAATTCCTTGTTTATTTATTCCAAATCCTGAGGCATTTAAAATTGTCGAAACCGACGCCTCAGATATCGGATATGGAGGAATTCTTAAACAACGACTTTCTGATAATAACAAAGAACAATTAGTCCAATTTACTTCTGGTATTTGGAATTCTGCTCAAAAGAATTACAGTACTATCAAAAAGGAAATTTTATCGATTGTCCTCTGCATTCAAAAATTTCAAAATACATTATTAAATAAACCATTTTTAGTTCGTGTTGATTGTAGCGCAGCTAAATATGTTTTACAAAATGATGTTTCAAATATTGCATCAAAACAAATTTTTGCCCGATGGCAAGCTTTATTGTCAATTTTTGAATTTCAAATAGAATATGTTAAAGGAGAATCCAATTCTGTCCCTGACTTTCTTACCCGTGAATTCTTACAGGGCCAGACTCCTCAAATTAACCTAATCAGAATGGCTCCCCCAAAGGAGTCCACATCCTCAAATTCTGTTGTCAAATCCAAATCCAGCTATGGTGCTGCTGCTGCCTCTGCTGCACCATCAAACCAAATTGTCACCCGTAGCCAATCCCAAATGGCTACTACCAAAACCCCTTATTCCCATGCCGTGGTAGTTGGTTCTACCACAGGATCCATCCAACCTACAAATAAGGCCAATTCCAGCCTCCAAACCACACAAGCCAAACCTCTTCAAACAACACAAGGTTCCAAACTCAAAAGCCAATATCATGAAAAGCCATGCAAAGAAGACCTCTTCACTATTGAAGAGCCCTTGTACAAATATCTTGACTCGCCAATCATGATGGCACAAGCAGTCTTTTACAAAGGATGGAATCACTATTCCAACTCCCAGGCAAAACATCAAGAATTTTACGAGTATATTCTCGTAAAAACTGATTCTGTCAGGTTCAAACTTAATTATGACAGGACAGACCAAACTCTGGTTACACATACAACTGTAACCATCTGCAAAATCCTATCCCTCCAAGACTGGGGGACTCATCCCCTTAACCAAAGAAGCTTTTCAAATACTTTTTCCCCACAAAATTATACCTACATAGATTACCAGGAAGCCTGGTTCAAAGCTTTCACTTTTCAAAATAGAACCAACCGCCACTCTTGGTTCTTCTGTTTTGAATACAAATTTAACAACCAAACCCCCAATTGGTTTCCCAAATGGTGGGACCAATATGGTCCTATGGAGGAAATTCTACCTCCTCAAGTTCAAGATTCCTTCCAAACATTCTGTCAAAACTCAACACCCCAACCTCACCAACCAGATCTTCTCAGATTCTTTCTCCATTGCCGTCTCGCATGGATATTATTCTGGGAATACCAAATTTATGACTACCAGATAAATGACTGGATTGCTCCAGTCCTCTGCCGGTCTTTCAATATCAAATGGTGGGACAATTGCGATGTCTCCAAATGCGAAAAAAATGCATTAATCAAAAGTCTCACAGGTCTCCAACCTGTCCCAACAATACAAAGCTCCTCAAAATCAAGTGTCAAAAGCGAGAAGGAAGCCCTTCGTGCTCATCTAGCCGAACTCGGTTCCGACTCAGACAATGAAGACAATGAAGGTTCCAGTGATGGTGCCTACAGTCTCAAATCTATGCAAAGATCTGTTCCTGCCCATGAACTCTGCTATGGGCAAGACCCCTATGAGGTTGACCCTGACTTTGTTCCTGACAGTCTCACGGCGTCTTCCTCCAGCAAATTCAAAGAAGTTACCTCCCGTCGATCTCGACGGACTGCCCATACAAAGTCTTCATCGACCAAATAAGCTTGGGCCAAAACGTCTGCTAAGACGGTTATAAACTAGCCGACAAGGTACAGTCGTTAAAATATACCTAGTCAATTAACCCCGGACGACCTACAAGGAAAGGGGGTACTGTTACTGTCCCAGGTCATAGGACAGTCCGGCCAATATCCGGCTCAAATAAATAGGATACAAATTTCTTGATCAAACCAATACGGAGAACAGTGTCCCTGACACGTGGAATGCCGTGGTAAGATCATCGAAGATTCCAAATCAACTGACAAAAGCAAGCATATCAAAGATTCCAAATCATTGGTTGACAACAACTCTAACTTTCGGCGCCAACAGTCCTTTGAGTGTCGGCAGCAACTGTTCACTTCAAATACAAATTCAAGTGCACAGTCCCAAATAGTGACAAATAAAATGTCAAATAGTACCTAATTTGGTACAGTACCAAATGAAACCCAAATGCAACCCAAATCCACATATAATTCAAATGAGTCTCCTTAGGTTATAAAAGGAGCACCTCCCCTTCTCACAAAACACTTGAAAATTTAGACTTGAAAAAATACACTTGAAGTTTTAGACTTGTAAGACTTAGAGAGGGAAGCTCCGAAGCAAGCTGAGCCTCCACAAGTTCTTCCAAGATCTCTCCGAGCACCTCGCCGGACTTCAACAACAATTCCGATCATCTCAAGTCTGATCGGCCTTCAAAGGTTAGCAACCTACAGCTCAAAGCCAACCCAACCTTCTTCTTCTCAAATCCTCTAACCCAAACCGTCCTAAGCCTACCTAGAGACTCGAGAACTCTAGATCAAAATCTCCAATATCTCCAAATACTGTAATTTTACTTTCAAAGTATATATTTCAAAGTAATTTTCTTTGATTGCATTTTTAGCTTTCTTTCTGCATCTGCATATAGCAGCTTCTTGTTCTATCCTTGGATCGAAGCCTACAGTCGTGCCTCTCGATTCCAAGATATAGATCTTGTTAAGCAGCTTTTTATTTTCTACTTTTATTTTGTGCAATTTCATATCTTTCGTCTTTAAGTTTATGGTTTTAGTTCTTTACTTGTTTATTACTAATTCAGCATAAATTAGTTCTGAGTAAGGTATTGCACCCATCTCAGTGTTAGTCTCCTTGCTGGATCGGAGTAAGGTATTGCACCTATCTCGTCCTGATTACCATACAGAACCAGGAGATATATATATATATATATATATAGAGAGAGAGAGAGAGAGAGAGAGAGAGAGATTGGTGGATCATTGACTAGAGAAGTTGTGTGGGTTAGAAAGGTCTTAGATGTATTTATTTTGGGTTTCGTTCTTTCCAAGGGTCAATTGGTGAGTTTTTTGAGATGTCCGACCCAAAGAAAGATTAAGCTAGGCAGGTTACCTCAAGAATTCTCTTGTAGGTAGTAGTCATTAATTATGAAAGAATGTACATTGGATTAATAATTCATACTTACATGGCTAAGAAGGCTCTCATTGCCCTCCAATTGGTAAAAACTGTTTTTACTCCGACCGCTCACAATTTCCATAAGTAAGACATCAAAACTAATGACATCTAATTTAACTGAAAAGAACCCACGCAGAGCATACTCTGGAACCATATATCCACCACATTCCGTCTCAACACATCAGTCATAACAGTAGAATATAATTTTTTTTAATTGATTGTCAATGAATTAAGATATTTGAAAAAGTGAATAAACAAAACTACAACTATTACAACATTAACTAGGGAACTAATTAATAAAATGCACAGTAAGAAACATTAGCTAATTTGAGCCCCGGGTAGTGTAATAATGCCAACTAAAAAAATGGTTCTTTCAGTCCTGCTCACCTCCATTTGAATGAATATCTGAAGAAAGTTTTGTCGATTTCTAAGACAGTCAGAAAATTTCAGAATGATAGCTAAGATCAATAGGTTCAAAGAGTTTTCACTTACTATGTTCCGACAATCCTACTTGTATTTTGAGTTTGGTTAATTACAAAAAGCTTTGTCATTCCAAAATCTGAAATTTTTGGATTCATATCCTCGTCTAACAAAACATTGCTGGCTTTGAGATCTAGATGTATGATTCTAAGTCGAGAATCTTGATGAAGATAGAGAAGCGCTCGAGCAATCCCTTTTATGATTTTATGATGCTTTTCCCAGTCCAATTGTTTGCATTTGATTGGATCTACATGTTCACACATAAGAAAATGAAGTTAGGATCCGCAACCTTAATCATTAACAATTTCATATGCTGTTTCCAAATAATCATAACAATTCCAAATGCAGTTTGACAAATAAAAGATATTAATTGGATCTCATAGCTATGCTTTATGCTTAAAATGATAGATTGTCTTTCAAATACATATCTCATAGCTAAGTTTTATGCTTCCTACGGATGAGATGGTGGTAAGGAATGGGGTCCTTTTTTATCGAGATATGAACTATGTCACGAAAATCAGGAGAGTATGTTTCATGTGTTTATTGAATGTCGTGGGTGGCTTTTTCTAATTTTTTAATATTGCTTGCGCATGTCCAAATTCAATAAATGAGTTCGGTCAATGGTTGTGGTCTTCGAAAGCTAGTTCGATGCCTCTGAAGGCGGCTTGGTTAGCTAGTTTTTTGCTTATTTCCTACCATATTTGGTGTGAGCAAAAGAATAGAAGATTTGAGGGGAAGAGGAAACCACAGAGTTTTATTTTAAGAGTTATCCTTGATGATATTAGGGAGGCTGCTTTGATGAATCCCTTCATTTCAAGAACGATGGATGATTTTCTTTTATCTAAAATATTGAATTTTAAAGTAAAGATGTCATCAGTTTCTTCAACTATTGTGGAGATGAGGTGGGAGACCCCTATCCATGACGGGCCCTTAGTTGTATGTGAATTCCATAGTCCAACTCAGTTATGTATAAATCATCATTTCTTATACTCTTCTCCTTGTATTATTAGCCCTTCATTGTTTTTCTAACATATTGACTTTCAACGAAATTTCAAGTTCTAGTTTTTACGCGAGGCAAAGTCTTATTTAAAAGTAAATAAATAATAATAAAGATTAAACATTAGGGAGACAGTTCCATGCTGCTAGTATGGAGAGGAAATTGCAAATCATGCCAATGAGTCATGAAAAAAGTTTTCATTTATATGGAATTCACATTTTTTAGAATCAGTGAAAGAAAGAAATAAAAAAGCAATCTTTCTCCCAAGACATTACTGGGAAAAAAAGAACCTTATTAGTCTGGTGTTGCCTATGCCCAAATACAAGGAGACGTGAAAAGACTACATTACCCTCTACCCCATGAGCTGAAGATGTTTCCGTGCGTTCTCAGATTGACCTCATGCCCTGTTGGAGACAATATCAGACTAACATGGTTCTTTCTCCCCTAAGAAAAAAATTTTGATAAGTTGAACTAACTAATTTGAATAATAATTGGTGAATATTAATCCCAATTTTTGCAATTCAACTTGTTTTCTAGAGTTAAAACAATTCTATCATTGTCTGACTGAATCATAATCAATCAAAGGAGGTTGATCTTGTTGTGGATTGTGCTTACTTGCCTATTTATAAAAAAGAAAAAAAGAACAAAGAAAAAAAGGAGGGCACTTTTTCTTCTTTCTTAGACTCAATCACCTAGAGGATAATGCACTGTTTTAGAGAAGTATATATGATGGAAAACATTCTGGCCAAAATTGGTGCAGGATCACTTTTGTCTTCTGTTTGGACTACTCCTCCAAGTCTTGCTTCTTCTAAAATTAGCTGGTACGCCCAACAAAGGCCTAAATTCAGATTTAAATAATACAATAGCTTCTTTAATTGGGCAAGAGTGCTTGCTGATGGCAATGTTGAAGGTGGACCTCTTCCTAGTTTGCAGTTTTCACTCTTCCATATTGATACAATGCCATAGGTGGGATTGATGAAATCGTGTGTATTTTTTCTTAGTCTGGGTATGCCTGGACGTTAAGTATATATGTACTTGTACATATCCTTTTTTTTTTTTTAATGTTGCTGAAATTCTAGAAGAATATAGATCTCATAGGTTCTCCTGATACGGCCAAATTGATTGCCCCATAGGGTAAGGACACGTGTCGCCCACATGATAGAGGCTGCAAGGACTCCGACTTTGTCAACCGCGTAAAGGGAATATTCCCCACGAAGGGGAGAGGACGTATCTGAGTAGGACTAGAAAAGGAAAGGAGGCGGACCCGAGGAGGACTCCTCTAAGGAAAAGAGAAACCCTAAACCCTAAGGGTTATAAGAGAGGGCCGGAGAGGAGGAAAAAGGTAAGCAAATAGACCCACACTATTACTCCCGTAAAGAACTGTATGGCCAATCTCTAACTTGAGCGTTGGAGGACTAACCCCGGACAAAGCTCCGGGCCTCTGCCGTCTGTGCTTGTGCAGGGTCAGCTCATACGGATTTTCGGCAGCAACAGTTCTCAATTGATCATCTCTTGTAAAATGAAAGGTACTCTTCTCTAGCCTGAAATCTTAATGGGTTTCTACTTTGCATCATAAAAATAGAAGATATTTTCTACTTTTCTCTGGCCAAGAACCTCAAAATATGACGAGATGCTATTGAAAGAGAAACAGAGATAGAGTATAACCAAATATGAGGTAATCGAGGCTTGTATTTGGCAATAATTCATATATTAGGAGCTTTTCTCTCCTTGTAAGTGTTGGGTCCCTGTTGACATTGAGAGGGGGTGAATTAGTGTGCCAAGTCTTTTTTCATTTTTCAGCTGTACCCCTGATGTGACAATCACTATTTACACTTCAATAGATACATGCACAGTTTATTGATGCTGCCCAGAGCTGCTATGTATACTACTGACCATTCTTACTGTTGCTTAGAACGTACCCACATAACCTGTATTGCTGCCCAGAGCTATCTCATAAACCTCACACAGTAATCACTGTCACATACATACACAGTCGTATGCACATCCACACTGCACTACCAAGTGGTCAGGTATACCAGATGTACACACCTATTTTGCAGCCAAGCACTCCAATCCACAATACAAATACGAGTATACACATCCACAACACAAGAAATACGTGCTTGGCCAGTTGCCTACATGCACGGAATAATGCCCACTGTTGGGCTCAGCATTTACTCAATACTAATTATGACTGCACCCATAGCCAAGGAAACACATTCCCAGTTTTCACCAATGACATACAATGGCTAGGTCTTCACCCTAGTTTTCTCAGAATGATCTGAGAAGCCGCACCCACGGCAAATAGGTTTAGGTAGTAGTAACTACCAAGGAACACATAGCCACTGTGTCCAGCACCCACTGAATGCTAATCAAAAATAAAGTTGGGCTTATACAATGCCCTAAAGTGAAGCACTTATACATGTAAATTTTCTCCAAATAGACCACAACTATCACTTAGGCATTTTATCAAACATCTTGCCTACAATGATTTATAATAATGGAAATTTGGCATAAGTGAGGTCACCTTCGCAAGGAGTAACCGTCGGAGATGTAATTATGTCGATCTCCACATGATGCAGACCACAACCACGTTGTCTCGGTGCCGCCAATGTTTAAACCCCGGTTGGCACTTGGGTTTCTTGAAGCAACTCACAAGAACCAAATTCTAGGTTCTTTTTCTTTCTTTTCTCCTGTTCTTTACTTTCAATGGAGCAATAATGGTATTCACACTCACACACAAAGAGGAGAAAGCTTCTTCTCTATTTCCCTCTTCTTCTCTTTTCTTCCCTTTTCTTTTTCTTTCTCTTGGCAGCAACCAATAGAGCTTGCTGCCTTTGTTTCCAGCAGCTTCCTAAGCCTCTAATGGGGGCTATGGATCAAGTGCAAGAGAATGGAAGTCTTTCCTTCCAATCCTAAGCTTTCCACAAGCTTCAACTCATTTTTTGATCACCTCTACAACCCCTCTACCTTATCTCTTCTCTCTAATGTGTAGAGCTCAGAATTCTAAAGAATCTCCAACTTGAATCACCCAAATCAGAGTTAAGACGAGGGAGATATGGCCATTTGAAGTTGAACTAATTAGAACACTCAAAATAAAATCTTCAGATGTTGGCGTAGGCTATGCTGGCGGCACACGTAATAGGGGCACAAATTTGACCATATATCTCATCAAAAGGAATCTCTTAATCTAGACCGTCCGATTAAAATAACGGATAGTAAATCTCAACCACAAGATTTGAATAAGGGAGTCAACTGATGATGTCATGCTGATGTCAGCGGTCAGCTGTCACTTTTTGTAGTCAATTTTTGATTGGTTGCTTTTTTCGGATTTTAAAGGAGCTTGTCTCCCACTCACAAAGTGAAAGGCCTATCAACCATTAGACCCGAATCCAAGGATTAAAGTATCGGTATCGATCGCCGTATCGGTCGGCCAAAATTAAGATACGTATCGGAGAGTATCGTATCGTATCGGAGATACACTAAGATACGCTAAAGATACACACATAAATGGATAGGAAACATTTTTTTAAACACTTTTGCATAAAGAATTTGTTAAAAAAGCTATTGATAACATGTATTATGCATAAACACTAAATTGAGGGTATCGTACTAAGAATTCAAGGTTTGTAGTTGTCCCATAAATGTAAAATCCTTGTTCCCAACCTTGATTTTCACTTTAGTTAGAGAGAAATATTGCTGACAGCAACTTTGGAACAAAAACCCTTCAAAAGATCATGTTTTTTCTGAAAAATTACCCATCTTGGCCATTATATGACCATAACGTACTGTATCGATACATACCGATACATATCGATATATATCGATACTCACCGATACGTGCCAATATATACTGATACGTACCGATTGATACATACCGATACTCATCGATACGTACCAATACATACCGAAATGTACATTTTACCTCAATTTTATAATTTTCATAGTCGTATCGAGGCATATCATATCGTATCGATGTGTATTGGTGGTGTATTGATGCATATCGGTATGTATTGTAGGATATGTATCGATACGAAAGGATTTTAAAAATTTCATGTATCGTATCGGTGTGTATCGTATCGATCGGCTAAATTTAAGATACGTATCAAAGGGTATCGTATCGGTATCGGAGATACTTAAAACCATGCGATTGGGTATGATGTAGGGTCCAGAATGTTAGGCAGTTAAGAAGCATCATATTAATAAACTCAGTGTAGCTGAGGTGAGGATGTTAAGATGAAAGTGTGGCAAAACTAAGAAGAATAAAGTAAGGAATGAACAAAAATTAGAATTGATTTGAGAGTAGCTCCAATACATAAGCTATGAGAATGTCATTTGAGGTGGCATGGTCATGTTCAATAGAAGCCCTTAGATGCTCCAATACTGACTATAGATTAATGATTTGATTTATATTGAAGGGGCTAAAAGAGCCATGGCCAAACCTAAAATGACTCTGGGAGAAGTGGTGAGGAAAGACATGTATAGTTTAGGCCATGTATCAAATATGACCTCGAATAGAGCTGATCGGAGGCTAAGGATATGTGGCCAACCCCATATGATTGGAATAAGGCTGCCTTGTTGCTATTGTTGTTTAGTTTGTAAGATGTTGCTCAAAAGAACAACCTTATTTCTCCAATTTTAGCCATCCTTATAGCTTCTAGTTCAATGAATACAACCTTTAGTGATAAACAAGCTAATGAATAATACTTGTTCACCACATACTTGCAATGGAAGAAGTGAAATTGGTATGACAATACCAGAAAGATGACATACCTAAGTGAGAAAGTTTCCACATATTCTTATACTAGGAGCTTAAATTTACAAGAGAACGAAACATTTGCATGTCACATGGTGATACAAATGAAGAAATTTGAATTCCAAGCACCAATGCATAGACAGAAAAAAAATACTTGTGGCACACTATGATTAGAATGTTGCAGAATTCTGCACAATAGGAGTTAATACATATGACTTGAAATACAGTAGACACACAATTATTTAAACAACATGAAACTAGGAATGAACTTTTAACGAGGTAGAACTCTTCTAATATACAAATACATGCAGCCATAGTATTAAACATGACCCCCTTGCATTTATTAGACCATTTATCGAGTTCTAAAAACCACATTCAGATTAAATTCAATAATGTAACATCACAAAGGTGGTCTATTCAGCTTAAAAATGCGTTCTCAGTCTCTCCACCAAATCGATACCACCAACATGAAATTAAACATTCCAACCTACCCAAGCAAGAAAATCACGTAATTCAAATCTTTAAATGAACCCATAAGAGATTAAAT